>NC_051387.1:60056151-60078774 GCF_015228065.2 Penaeus monodon
TATACTATATATTATTATATTAATATAAAAATATAATACATATATATATATATATATATAATATATATATATATATTAAAATATATAGATAGATAGATAAAATAGAAGATAGTAGATAAGATAATTAATATAAAAATATAATATATATATATAATATATATATATTATATATATATATATATAATATATATATATAATATGATATAATATTATATATAGTATATATATATATATCTTATATATTAAAATTATATATTACATGTATATATTATATAAAATTTTATATATATATATATTATATATATTTATATATATCTATAATATATATATATATATAATATATATATTATATTTATATATATTAAAATGATGTTGCATGAAATACGTAAAAGCTTTTCCTTTACTTAATCGTTTAAAAAAAAATATACCCTTGTGGTGCTTACTACCAATCCTTTTGCAACAAGGATGGGCCCCTTCTTTTTGCATTAACTTGATTGCTGAGAAATCACATTAATCTTTCCCCGTGAATGATTTCAGTGCAAGGAAACATCAATTGAATACAGGCAGTGTATCTGTATTTAGCCTTGGTCTTTGCAGTACTCTCACGTAGATTTTCTAACATGAATGACTATTTACATTTTCGGATCAGTATTCAAGTGGATATGAAAAAGCAAACCCTATATATGAATGTATAGATTCACACACACACCACACACACACACACACACACACACAACACACACACACACAACACACACACACACACACACACAACACACACCATCAAACAAATGTGTACATGGGCAGTCAGAGCAGATAGAGAGACCAGAATGATAATATTAAATATAGATAATAATTATAATAATAATGAAAAATAATAATGATAATGATGATGATGATGATGATGATGATATTTAAATTACAATAATGATATTAAGGATGGTGATAATGATAACGATAAAAAATAATGATAATAATAATAATAGTAGAAATAACAATAATGATAACAATGAAGGATAATAATGATAATAATAATGATGATAATACTTTACTTCTCATACGGATAAGAGTCACTAGTGAACCATTCATGCATTCTAACCCATAATGTTCAGTAAGAGGGATTGCCACACAAACCGCAAATGGAGCGTTATTTATGCATTTATCTTGTTATTTCTTTATTTCTTATTTGTTTGACACGTGGCCTGGAATGGGCGTGGAGGAACCCTTAGTCGGGGCGTCGTATGAAGTGGTCTGAAACGGCTAAGAAAGTGGGTATATAGAAAATATGTATATATATAATATACTATATATTTTATATATAATATATGTATTATATATTAATAATATTAGATATTTAATTATTAATTATTTATATTCTATATATATATATATATATATATATATAATATATATGTAAAATATATATATATGATATAATATATATGTATATATTATATATATTAATATATATATATATT
Organism: Penaeus monodon; assembly: GCF_015228065.2. Classification (NCBI taxonomy): domain Eukaryota; kingdom Metazoa; phylum Arthropoda; class Malacostraca; order Decapoda; family Penaeidae; genus Penaeus; species Penaeus monodon. Next base: position 60,057,630 of record NC_051387.1, read on the forward strand.
TAATATATATTTTATATATATATAATATTTTATATATATATATATATTAATTATATATCTACTAAAATATATATAATAATATATGTATATATATTAAAAATATATATATTTTATATATATATATTATATATATATGTATATATATATATATTTTAATATATATATAAAATATATATATATATATATATATATTATTTATTATATACAACATACATACACAACACACACACACACACACAACACACACGATCATCCCCCCCCCCAACACACAAGCAAACGGGAACACACAACGTCTCCCCAGTTGCCTCTCGTTAGGACATTGGGAAAGTCTTTGTGACAGCCTGTCGCTCCAGTGAGGGGGTTTTCCCCGTCGCTCTGGGTTCAAGGGGGAAAATCAATAATGTGATAAAAAGAGAGAAGGAGAGAGGAGAAGGGAAGACAGAGGGATTGTGGGAGAGAAAGAGAGAGAGAGAGAGAGAAGAGGGAGAGAGAGAGAGGGGAGAGAGAGAGAGAGAGTGAGAGAGAGAGAGAGGGAGTAGAGATAAATAAAGATAGAGAGAAAAGAAAAAAAAAGTAGAAGAGAAGATAAGAAAACGCAGATAGATAATCAAAACAGTTTAAGCTATCTACCAGCTAGAAAAAGAGCCCTTTCCCCCTCAAAAAGAAAAGAAAAGAAAGAAAAAAATCTTTTATAGTGAACAATACACAGTTTTCCCCTTTATTAAAACCAACCCATATAAACAGGATAAGAGGGAGCGTCGTAAAATGTATACGAGCCTCAGATAGCAACAGCCAAGCCCTTAACCTTTTGTTTAACAGAAGCAAACATCTGTTCTGTTAGCTCGCTCATTGCCAAGTCGCCATCAGGAACTCCCATTACCTCTGCTATCATGCGCATGACGTCTCTCTTTGGAAAACTGTAATACGAAATGATAACGCTGTAAAATCTTAATCTTTGTAATGAGTGCTGGTTTAGACAGCTGCGTTCCATCGTTGGCTGTGATCTGCGTGGTGGTTGATGCTCGTAAAAATACAAGGAAAGTAGTGTTCGTGCATATATTACATGTACCGATGATGTAATACACTTACAGTACGGTAATCTATTGCAAGTATACTATTGCTGGGTTAGTAACTTCTTCGTCGCTTACAGTCTTACAGTCCGCGCTCACATAACTATGCAACATAACATACACACAAATTCAATTACATGCGTAAACATAGGGGCAGGGTTGATTGATGAACAGGTGTCCTTATACCCAAATCTACACATAAGAATGCACTGGCATTTTCATTATATCCACAAATATTTGAGTAAAATTATCATCATCTTAGGAGAAACCTAACACACCACACACACACACACACACACACACACACACACACACACACACACACACACACACACACACACACACACACACTCACTGTCTCTCACAGAACAGCAGATATAAGACAATGGCGCACTGAAATCAGAAACGCAGAGCAACGCCCACGTAAATTATTTCAACGAGAATAGTATCACTTTTTCCCCCACGTCTTCTGCCCTGATTTGAGCTGCAGGTTTCTCATTATGCCAATTAAACATCTTGATTCTTCCTTCGCGTGAGGTATCGCTGTAATTCGCCCTCCTCGCTCTCTTCCCTCGCTGAAAATGGATAAATCATTCTCCATTATCATTTGGGAAAGAAAGAGTAGTTCCTTTGCTCTAAATTTAGGAGGAGGGAACACTTCGAAAATAGAAATTGTTGCTTAGCTTTTTACCGATTTTTTTATTTATATCATTATTTTCTTCACATTTCGTCTTGTTTATTTATTTAGGGTTTTGGGGGGTTCACTTGCATATTTATACAATTCTATATTTCATTTATCTGTTCATTTATTCATATATATAATATTTCCTTAATCTTTCATTTACGAAATCACTCATTCATTAAATCCCCTATTTCTTTATTTACACATCCTTGTTCACATAAGACGTATTTTATGCTACCAACAAATCTATTGTTTTGAATACACCCACCCACTCAAAGAGATTTGCGTTTTAATACTCGCCTACGATGCTAGAGCCGAGTGTGTTTGGTCTATCCTAGGAAAGGGGGACCATAAACCAGGCTTAGTTTTATAGTCTTCAGTAACACGGTAAAACCACAGAAGTAATTTAGGGCAAATAGTATCTGAAGTACTGAGAGAGAAAGAGAGAGAGAGAGAGGAAGAGAGGGAGAGACAGGTAGACAGACAGACAGACAGAAAGACGGACGGACAGACAGACAGACAGACAGACAGAAAGACGGACGGACAGAAACCAATTTTTTTATCATCTAATCAAAATTTTTGTACTATACTCAAGTAAACAACAAAATACCGTAAAACCATTCTGTCCGAATTAAAGGGTTTTTTCATAACACCTGTCGCATACTCCGTTTATGGAACGTACATGAATATGCAAGAATACCAGGATGTAAGGCAGTGATACAATCATTTCACACTTGCCCCTAAGGAAATTTTACACAGAAAAATCTTACTCGCAGACACACACACACCACACCACACACACACACACACACACACAACACACACACACACACACGTGGCGTGCGCGCGATACCCCCCAAAATGTTCAACTTTATTAGCATTATGAGCCCTGATTCCCCTTATAATGCTATAAGAGACAGAGGATAGTCTGTAAAAATTTGCGTAATTTACAGGAGAGGAAAATGTAATGGAAAAAAGAATTGTAAGGTAACTGTGGTTTTTTATTTGTGGTGTATTTTTAATATATATATATTATATATATATTTTATATATATATATATATATATATAACTGTAATTATATGTATACATAACTAGTTAAAATTATATATAAATATATTATATAATATATATATATATATAAATATATTATTAATATATAATATATATATAAAATTATATATTATATATTATATATATATATTATATCATCATCTTTTAAGGAGGTTCATGTCTGGGGCCCCGGGGCACGCATGAATAAATTCGTTTTCAGGGTTTTTGGTCTTGGAGGAGTACGTGGTGGGGCCCCCATTTCCCTTTTCCCAAAAGGAGAGTCCCGGTTTTCCCTTTTAGGTAATCATTCTTCTATTTTATGGGGGCCCTTGGGGCCCAGCACATTGAGCTGGGCTTGGGCCCACCCAGTGGCTGGGTGACTAGGCCAATCGGGGTGAATTTCCCTTCCCCCAAGGGAAACAACCGGGCCCGCCCGGTACCGCCCCTCAAACTCAGATTGCGTCGTGACAGTTTTGAGGCCGACGTCTACCTTTGGGGCCACCGGGGCCCTTGACGTCATGGTTCATGTTTTTTTGGCTTTTTAGACGGTGGTTTGCCTTTCCCCTTTCCGCCGGTGTTTTTTTTTTTTTTTTTTTTTTTTTTTTTTTTTTTTCGAGTCACCATCCTATTTACCGGCCTGATTTGGGGCGACTCGGCCCCCCAGTGGCTAGGCGGGCAATCGAGGGGAAAGTTCCTCCCAAAGGGGGAAAAACCGGCGGTCGGTGACCAAACCCTCGAACTCAGATTGCCGTCGTGACATTTTGAGCCCGACGCTCAAACCTTCGGCCACCGGGGCCCCCTTATAATATATATAAAAAATTTTTAAAAAATATTATATAATATATTTTTAATAATTTAAAAATTTTAATAATAATTTTATATAAAAAAAATATATTTTATATATATAATATATATTAAAATATATAAAATTTTAAATAAATATATAATTATATAATATATATATAATATATTATTTTAATAATTTATTATAATAAAAATTTATATGTTTTTAATATATTATTTATTAATAATATATATATAATATAATATTATAAATTTAATTATTTAAAAATAATAAAGTGTATAATATAATAATATATTATATATTAAATAAATAAAAATATAAAAATATAATTAAAAAGAAATATATAATTTATGATATATATATAAATATATATATATTTAATATATAATATATAAATATATATTAAAATTATAAAAATATATTATACATATACACACACAACACATAAATGGAAATTATATTTTATATATATATATAATATATATTTTAAATAATATATAAAATATAATAATATTTTAATATATATATTAATCATATATATATTATATATATATTTAGTCAATCTATTATATATAATATTTATATATATATATATATATAATAATATATTATATATATATAATTCTTTTTTTTAACGGTGGGGTTTGTCTGAGCCGCCGTGGTCACAGCATGATACTTAATTTGTATTTTTTCATGTTGTGATGCTTTTGGGGAGTGAGACGGGGTAGGGTCCCAGTTCCCTTTCAGGGGAAGTGCCCGGTGGTACCTTTTTAGGTAATAATACCTCTATTTACCCGGGCTGGGACCAGCATTTGATTGGGGGTTGGCCACCCAGGGCTAGGTAGGCAATCAAGGTGAAGTCCCTGCCCAAGGGAACAACGCGGCGGTCGGTGACTAAATCCTCAATTTCGTTTGCCGTCGTGACAGTCTTGATCCACGCTCAACCATTCGGCCACCGGGGGCTTGGCGATCAGGGGTTTCCATGATTTTTTTTTTAGCAATTTAGAGCGGTGGTTTGCCTTTGCCTTCCGCCGGTGTTTTTACGAGTCCCCATCTCTTTTTCCCGGCATGACTTGAGCTGGTTTGGGCCCCCAGTGGTGGCAGGAATCGAGGTGAATTTCCCTTGCCAAGGGAAACAACGCGCCGGCCGGATCGAACCCTCGAACTCAGATCCGTCCTGAAGTCTTGAGTCCGACGCTCTAACCATTCGGCCACCAGGGCCCCGAAAAAAAAAAAATTAAACGATCATGGGCTTCCATGTTTTCTTTTGGCAATTTAGAGGGGTGGTTGCCATTGCCTTCCGCCCGGGGTTCTATGAGTCACCATCTCTTTTTACCCGGCACTGACTTGAGTGGCGGGGCCACCCAGGGGCTAGGAGGCAACGGGGTAAGTTCCCTTTCCCCAAGGGAAACAACCGCCGGCCGGTGACCAAACCCCTCGAACTCAGTTCCGTGTGACACCCTTTGAGTCGACGCTCTAACCATTCGGCCACCGCGTCCCCTAAAATATTATATATATATATATATATTATATATATATATATTAGTATTAAAAAATATATATTATATATATATATATAATTATATATATATATATATATTATATATATTAAAAAATATATATTTATATATTAAAGGTGGTGTGTGTTGTATGTATTCAAATCGGTATTGGATAAAGGGATAAAAATTTCAAAAAATCATTGGAAATGCAGACATACAAGAAAAAATAATTTTTTAAAAACGCAATAAAATGAGTCTTCAGTGGGAGGCAAGAACACCCAGATATAATTTATGAAAAAAAAAAGGGTTTTTGTTTGTTGTTCTAGATTTGGAAAATTTTTTTCCCGTTTGTTTAGAGGGAGAACGAGGTTATTCAAGTGCAAAATTTTAGTGTTGTCTTTCAATGTTTGTTTTTTTTTTTGGAAAATTTAAAACGAGGTCGAAACAATTTTTTTCCCCTTTTTTATTATTTCTTCTTCTTTTTCTTTTAAAACTACATTTTCTTTCGATGGCTCTTTTAGCAGGTATAATCTCGTTACACTAAATGTTTATAATTAAAAAATACGCTCTATACAGAAAAAAAACTGTTTTCGCAATCATATTCTAAAAACTCTTTAGAATTTCCGAACATATAAACATTCGCCTTTCATAGGCCCTTTGCAGAGTGCAACACCACTGCAGTATTTCTTTTTTCTCTCTCTTTTTGTAAATCCCCCCCCCCCTCTTCTCCTCTCTCTCTCTCTTCTCCTCTCTCTCTCTCTCTCTCTCTCCTCTCTCATTCTTCCTCTCTCTCTTTTTCTCTCCTCTCTTTCTCTCTTTTCCCCCCCTCTCTCTCTCACTCTTTTTCTTCTCTTTCTCTTCCCCCTCCCACCTCTCTCCCCTCTTTTTTCTCTCCCCCCCACCCCTTTTTTTCCTGAAAAAAAGTCAACTAAATATTTGTAACGATGACGGGTTTCATTAAGTGCAGAAAAAATTTTTCACTGATTAACAAAAAAATTTATACAGTAAAATCGTGACCGCTCGTTTTTGAAAAGATTCGGACGAAAAATAATTTTAGTTAGATCGTTCTTTTTTTTCTTAAAAGAGGCTTTGTAAATGATTTGTCTTAGAACTTATCTCTAATCCTTTTCTTTCCCCGGAAGGTTTATGTCTAAAGATAAAAGAATGTATAGGGAAAAAAGGGGAAAAAGAAAAAAGTATTTTCCCAATATTTATAACCCCACATTGGAACATTCGTGAAAATAATTTGAAATTATTTCAGCAACCTTAGACATATATAATATATATAATATTTTAAAAATAAAAATTTTTATAAAATATAAATTATATTTATATATATAACATATATATTAATATATATTATATTATAATATATATTAATATATATAATATATTATATATATAAAAATATAATTTATAACAAAATTGACATTATAAAATAAATAAATAAAATAATATTTTATATAATTAATTATTAAAATTATATATATATATATAATTTTAAAATTTTATATAATATATAAAATATATTATTAAAGTGTGTGTGTTGTGTGTGTGTGGGTGTTGTGTGTGTGTTGTGTTGGGGTGTTATGGGGTGTGTGTGTGTCGTGTGGTGAGTGTGTGTTTGACCCTTTCAAAAAGCTTGATTTTTAATCATAAGATCAGGCACTTTCATATAAAACTTAAAATTACTAAGTGACAACCCAGCCGTGACTAGCGTGCCAAACCCTTCACCTGTAGTACAAGAAAGGTCTGATAATTTTCCCGCCTATACCCGTATGTCAATATATTTCCTAACCATAAAAATAACCTCCGCACCCCCCTAACCCCCTCATTTCTCGTCACAACCCCCCTTTAAACCCCCCCATTTCCCGTCACACCCCACCCCAACCTTCCTCACTGCCCCCCCCCTGATCAACCCCCATCGGGGTCCGGAATCACCTGCCACGCCGCCATCCCGACTCGGCTCAGCGTCCTGGCAACGCTCGCTTTCCGGGGTTAAAAACATTGTAGTTTGGATATATTTTTTCCGGTCATGTTGTAGGGTTTGTATAATATAATATATATATAATATATATATATATATATATTAATATTTTATTATATATATTAATATATATTAATATAATATATTGTGGGGTTGGTGTTGTGTGTGTGGTGTGGTGTGTATAATATAATAATATATATTATATATATAATAATATATATAATATTTTAAAATATATATATAATATATACCACACACCCCACAATATTATAAAATTTATATAATTAAAAATTATATATAATATATATATATAAAATTTTAATTATATATATAATATATTATAAATATATATATATTATATATTATAACTTTTAATACTATGATATTGTTTATATTATGTATATATATTTAAAATATTTTGGGTGTTTCTGGCGCGTGTGTGTGTGTGTGTGTGTGTGTGTTGTGTGTGTGGGTGTGTGTGGGGGGGTGTCTGTGTGCGAGTAATTTCCAGGTTAACGTTCCTTTAAATACATCGTCACCCACTGCATTCATCAAAAAGGTTTTTTTAAAACACCCCTTTGGCTTTCCCCACATCCTGTAAAACCCACCCCCCTTTTCCTTCTCCTCTCGTCCTTTCCTTCTCCTTTCTTCTTCCTTTCCTTCCACCTCATTACTCTCTGTCTTTTTCCCCTCTTTTCTATTTCTCCACCTCCGAAGGGTTTCGTTTTTAAAACAGGCTTTATAATCGGATCTGGGTAATGAGATCCGGTGAGAAATGGTTAAGCGGAGGGTAGTGAAATGGGGGTATAAACCCGTAGATTCTTAAAATTTCGGCGTGCTGACCCGTTTAACTTGTTCCTCATCATTATTACTATCATTAATTCATCATCATTTTTGTGTATGAAAAAAAGTTTCATAATCAAATTATCATAATCTCAAAACCGTTATTTAATCAGGACCCTGATTGTCATAAACCGTAAGTCCTATCATCACTATCACGAAGAAAAATAAAACTATCATCACAGTCGCTATCTACTTATGATAATCATAACCACATCAACACCATCACCACCACATTATCAGCAAACACCAACATCCCCAACATCATTAATCATCACCCATCACCTAGCCAACATCCCACCAACTTTGCCAAAATATCCATCAACATAAGAGATACGATGTTATCTCTCTTTCCTCTTCCTTTAAAGTCTGTTTCAGGTCCTTTCAGTTACTGAGTGAGCGTTTTCTGAAGTTTCCCCTTTAGTCTCAGTCTCAATATACTCTCTTTACAAGTTTCTCAAGCCTCTCCTCTTTCTCAGTTAGGAGAAGATCGAGTGTTTATTCTTCTAATTTATTATGATTCTGTCTACATAGTTGTACAATTTCTTATCATCAACATTTATAATGACAGAGTTGTTCCACTTGTTATTACTATTATCATTATTCTTCTTTGTACACCATTACGGATACTAATATTTGATTGTTTTCATTTATCTTTGCTATTATCATAATTTTGATAATTAATATTTAACATCATTATCATTAATACTGTTACATTATCACCATCCTCACTATTGTCATTATGAACTAGTTACTTTTATCAGTATCATTTTTGATATTATCCCCTTTAATATCATCATCATCTTTAATTTCTTATCATAATTTCTAGCTTTTACTATCTTTATCTTTTGCTATTATTATTACTTTTAGTATCACATTGTTATCCTTACTTTATTATCTTTTTTAATTTTTTATTGCTGTTTTTGTTTTTATTTATAACATTTTCATATTACTACTACTATTATTATCATCCCTTTATTATAATTTTTAAAATAAAATTTGACGTTTCTTTGTCTTGTTACCATATCATATCATTTGTTCATTATGTGTTGTTGTTTTTTGTTGTGTTGTTGTTTTTGTTGTTATTACCCTTTATTATTATTTTTATTATAATATTTTTATTATTATTTTTATTATTTTTTATTATTATTATTATCATTATCATTGGTATTTTTATTATTTTACAAATTTAATTTTTATATTATTATTATTTTATTATTTTTATTATACTCCCTTATTATTATTGTTATTATTATTTTTATTATTTTTGTTATTTTTGTTATATTATTATTAATTATTATTTTTATTATTATTATTACTTTTATTATCTTTACGTTTTATTTTATTTATAGCTTTTTTAAAATCCCCATCAAATTTTATCATTATATTATCACTGCTATTGTTATTGTAATTTCATCTTACTTTACCATTACGTTGTTTTAGTATAAGCATAATGATTAAAATAAAAATTTATAAAGATTTAAAAATAATGATAACAATAATAATTATTTTAGAACTAAGAATAATAATAAAAAAAAAAGTAATAATGAAAAAAAAAGTGATGACAATATTAAAAAGATGCGCTAACAAAAACCCACAATAATAAAAAACAAAAAAAATCTAAAAAAGAAGGAAGATAAGAAGGAAATGGGAAAAAAAACCAAAATGGAAAAAAGGGGGGAGGGGGAGGGGGGGGGGTTGACAAAGTGAAGAAATAAAGATTAGTGTATGAAAGAATCATTTTAATTCCATTTTTTACGGGTTATTTCATTTTTAAGGCTGTCATTTGCTTCTGAATTACCCCCTGTGGCAAGGTGGCCGGGGGTACCCCCTGGGGGTGCGGGACCGAACGCGGGGCACGATATGCTGACGAGATACGTCCACTGCGCCACAAGCACCAAAAAAGGGAAGGAGAAAAAGAAAGATAGATAAATAGAGATAGATAGATAGATAATAGAAGATAGATAGAGAGAGAGAGAAGAGAGAGAGAGAGGAGAAGAAGGGGTTTGAACGCGGGTCAGCGAGATTACAGACGAGAAATGCAACCACTGCGCCGAAACCACAATGGTAAGGGTAAAAAAACGTCCTATGAAGCAGATGAAAAGGGAAAACACTAGGTATAATTGGGTGGCTCGGGCAGATTTAAAATCATAGGCGCTTTAAATTAAAGAAATAAAAGAAAAGGGGAAATGTTGGAAGTATAGAAGAAAATAGTGTTTGAGTAAAGGATGAGAAAAAATATTTTTAGGCGAGCAGAATCCCCCGCACGTAAAAAGTACCTACCCCCCTCCCTCAACCAGTACGTAATATCACGCCACCCGCCTTTTTAAGAAAAAAAAAAGAAGCTTAAAAATGGGGTTTGGGTTTTGATGAAAGTGAAATGTATTTTTTTTTTTTTTTTTTAAGTCCGTGACGTTAAAGGGGACTAAGGAGGAGAGAAAAATAAAAGAGGGAAACCAAAGGGGGGGAGTGGGGGGAAGGGGGGGAAGGGGGGGAAGGGGGGGGGGGGATTTAAAGGGCATAAGGGAAACAAATAGGGAGATGAAAAAGGCTGTGATGTCGACCCTCTCCAATCCCCTTTCGAAATATTGTTTCTACGTCACCTCAAGATAATATGGTATTTCCGTTTAATTGTTGAAGATTATAAGTCCACAAACCTCTTAACGAAGATAATTGGATTAATAACACTAATGACAAAAAAAAGTAATCACAATTAGTCTTTCTCAATAACCTTTGAATGTTGGACCGACAAAAGACTAAAAGTTTTCTACAAAGATAAAATAGTAAATACACCTGAAAGAATCGCCTCCTTGTCTTGAAGAGCTTAGGGAGCAGAGGTTGATGAAAAATAAAAGAGACGGAGAGATGAGAAGAAAAGAAGGAGAGAGAAAGATTACACGAACTTTATACAACACAGCTAAAGGGACCTGTTCATTAGCTCATAAATATGTGATGATGACATTCGATTATTGGGAATCAGTTAGATGATTGGGAAGAGGGTTTTCATTTCTTGATTGCTGATTTTATTGTGATTGTTGTCGTGATGATAATGATAGGGCTGTTTACTGTTCGTGCAGTATAATGGTCAGAATCAAGTTTATTGTCGTTATGCCTACCACTATTTTTTCTATTATCATTATTCTTATCATTATTATTTATCATCATTATTATCATTATCGTTATTATTATCATTTATTGTCATTTTATTATAAGATTAATATAATAATAATAATAATAATGATAGTAATAATAATAATAATGATAATAATAATAATTATTATTATAATGATATTAATAATTTTTATTATTTTTGTTATTGTTATTGTTATTATTATCATTATTATTATTATTATTATTATTGTTATTATTATTATTATCATTATTATTATTATTATTATTATTATTATTATTATTATTATCATTATTACTATTACTATTATCATTATAATTATCATTATAAATATTATTAATAGCATAACTCTCATTATTATTATTACTGTTATTATTATTATTATTATTATTATTATTTTCATTATTATTATTATTGTTATTATTATTATTATTATTATTATTATTATTATTATTATTATTATTATTATCATTATTATTATCATGATCATGATCATCATCATCATCATTATCATTATCATTATTATTATTCTCATGTTCCCCCAAACTTGCCTAAATAACATTCCAAAATATTTCGGACCATCATCATACTTTATCCATTTTCTTTTTGCACCTTTATTCTAAATTCTAATATTCTTTCCTTTCATTTTATCAAATCTCTATTTATAACCTCCATTTCTAAACACTATTTATAACCCCATCTTTTTTACCTATTTCTCGCTTCTTTATCTCTTTCGAAGATACATTTTTTTTCTCTTTCTTTTCCTTTCTCTTCTTTTCGTTTCCTCCCCACCCTTTGCATTTTTATCTCGAGTATCCCCCTTATACAATATAGACCTCTAACAAGTTTCTTTAACTCTCTCCAACTTCAATTTCAAAGTCCATTTTTTCTTTTCCTTTTCCGTCTCACCAACCCCAGTATCTAAATCATTTATTTACTGGCTTTATAATATATATATATATATATATATATATATATATATATATATATATATATATATAAAATATATATATATATATATATACTCACATACACACACACACACACCCCACACACACAAAAACACACACACACACACACACACACACGCACACACACACACACGCACACGCACAAACATACACACATATACAACATACACGCACACACGCACATACACTCACATTTTGGGGTGTGTGTGTGTGTGTGTGTGTGTGTGTATATGTATATATATATATATAATATATTATAAAATATATATATACATATATTATATATATGTATATATATATATATAATGTATATTATATATAATATATATAATTTTAAATTTTAATATATTATAATATATATATACAATATGATATATATATATATTTTATATATATACTATTATATATTATATATATATATATATGATTTTTTTTACCCTTTTGTCTCTCACAAAAACCCCCTCTTCCCCCCCCCTCCTCCCCTCCCCCTACCCCTTCTAACCCCCTAACCAACCCCTCCGCAACCTCACCGCCTTTTCCGATGTATTGGCTTATCGAGTGTAATCGACGGGACTCGTCCCCGCCTGTACTATATATAATTCGCTCTCGCTGACCCGCCCTGTTATCGGTCTCTCGCGGCCCCCAGCGCTGGGCGACGGGCTGAGGAGCGAAGCGTTTGGGCTCTGAGAGGCAGGGCGATCTCGGTTTGGCAGTGGCAGGGGGTGGGGTCGTTTTATATATAGACAATTATATCTATATATTATAATATTCATATATATATATAATATATATGTATATAATATATATATATATATATATATATATATATATATATATATATATATAATATAATACAACATACACATATATATAATATATATAATATATATATATATTATTATATATATATATATAATATATATATATTAATATATTAAAATACACACAACACACACACACATACACACACCACACACACACAACACACACACACACACACATATATATATATAATAATAATTTTATATATTATATATATAATATTATTAAAATGTGTGTGTGGTGTGTATGTGTGGGTGGTGGGTGTGTGTGGGTGTGGGGTGTGGTGTGCGTGTGTGGTGTGGTGTGTGTGTGTGGGTGTGGTATCGGTGCGGTGTGTGGTGTGTGTGTACGTGTGTGTGGGGGTGTCTGTGTGTGGGGTGTTTGTGTGTGTGTGTGTATGGGTGTGTATATATCTATCAATCTATGTATATGTATAAGTATAATATAATATATATAATATTATATATAATAATAATATATAAATATATATATAATATATATATATAATACATATTTACACTTACACACACACACAAACACACACACACACACACACACACCACACCCACACACACACAAGATAATATATATATACATAAATATAAAAATTATAAAATTATAAAAAAATAATATAGAAATAAATAATAATATAATATATAATATTTTAATGTATATATAAAATTTACACACCAAAAAATTAAAAATATATATATAAAAAGAAAATATATATAAAATTTATTATATTAATAATATAATATATAATAAATATATAAATATATAAAATAAAAATATATAATATATAAAAATTATAATAATATAATTATATATAAATAAATGTTTTATTTTTAAAATTTTAAAATTTTATAGGGAATAAATATAATTTTAATAATAATATATTAATTATATATATATTAATAATAAAATATATATATATAACAATACGTTTAAAAAAAATAAAATTTTGTTTTTTATATTAATATATATATATATATAATATAATATATATACAACATACATATATATTATACATATATTTATATATAATATATACGTAATATATAAATACAATTTGATATATATTAATATATATAATATTTAAATTATAATATATTTTACATACTACATATTAAAATATTAGGAGTGCATCTATTTTGTACACTACAAACACCAGCATATATAAGATCGTCCCTGATTGACCCGCCCTTTGGGGGAATCCGCGGACCTTTTGATAATTGTGGCAGTATACATTACTCAAAATGATAAGCCGCTTTAACGGGGCGGAGTCGTTAAAAAGCTATATGAGTTTCAGTATCTATAAATCGATAAACTCAAGGAATTTGCCCAATCCGACTGGGAAAAAAACTTGCATTTTTAATATTTCCAAAAACCTTACATAAGGGGTTTTTATTTTAAAAACACCAAAACATACACTCACACCAAACAACACATAAACACCACACACACAACATCAACACACACACTCACACAAACACACCACACAACACCACACCCCGCACACACACACACACACTCAACACACCACACGCCGAATAATAGACGTATATATACATATTATATATATATATATATATATTATTATAATTTTATATACACACACACAAACCCACAACAACACACACACACACAACCACAAAAACCATATATATATTATATAATATATATATTAAAAATATATATATAATATATATTATATACACACACACACACAACACACCCCACACACCACACACAACACACTATTATAATATATAATATAAATATAATATATATATTATATAAATTAAATATATAATATTATTAAAAATATTATATATAATAAATATATATATATAACATTAAATAAATTTTTAAAATATTATATATATTTTAAAATTTTATATATATATATATATTTTATATATATAAAATTTTAAAATTTTTATAATTTCTACATGCATAAAAGTTTTCATCATGCCCTCACGCATGAAAACCCATATCACCTCCCTCCCCTCCCCCCCCCCTCTCCCCCTTTTTTTCCCCCCTAAAACCTTATAAACCCCAAAAACGCCTCTCCACTTAAAAAACCCTCCCCGAAGCGATTTTTTCTCTTTTTCCATTTTTTCGACCCCTTTGCATGCAGATGGAACGGGGGGGTGAGGGGCTAGTGAACTCATGACACCATTCAATTCAGCAGAGACATCAGGGATATTTCCGTCCCCAATTTGGGTCGGCTTCGCTTGCCCCCATCCCGGCTGGAATCTTAATTTTAACGGGCATTTGCTCCGTTGGGAGAGAGAAAAACTGAGAGAAAGGGGGGTGAGAGAAAAAAATGAGAGGAAAAGAGAAAAGTTTGAGGAAAAAGAGAAAAGGTTTAGAGAAAAGAAAAAAAAATTGAGAGAAAAAGATAAAAGGGTTAGAGAAAAGAGAAAAGGGTTTAGAGAAAAGAGAAAGGTGAGAGAAGAGAAAAGGTTTAAGAGAAAGAGAGAAAGTTGAGAGAAAGGGGAGAAAAAGTTGGGGGGCAAAAAGGTTTTAGAGAAAGAGAGAAAAATGAGGAATGAGAGAAAATTTTCAAAAAGAGAAAATTTTGGGGAAAGAGAGAAAAGGTTTAGGAGAAAAGAGAAAAGGTTGAGAGAAAGAGAAAAAAAGTTGAGAGGAAGAGAAAAGGTTAGAGAAAGAGAGAAAAATTTTAAAGAAAAAGAGAAAAGTTTACAGAAGAGAGAAATGGTTTAAGATAGAAAAGAGAGAGGAAAACGAAAAATTTGGAGAAAGGGGAAAAAGTTTAAAGGAAAGAGAGAAAATTTAGGGGAGAAAAAAATGAAAAAATTTGAGAGAGAGAGAAAGTTGAGAAAAAAATTAAAGGGGAAAGGAGAAAAAAAAGTAAGAAAAGAGAGAAAGGGAAAAAAAGCAGATCAGGGATATATTTTGTAGAAGGAATCTCGTTTAGTAACATGGAATTTAATGGTTGCTTGTTAAGAGAGAGGAGAGAGAGAGGAAAGAGAGGGGGGGGGGGGGGAAGAGAGAGAGAGAGAAGGAGGGAGAAGGGTGAAGAGAGAGAGGGGAAAAGAGTGAGAAGGAGAAAGAGAGAAAAAAAAAGGTAGAGAGAGAGAGAGACAGGAAGAGAAAAAAAAGAATTTTAAAATAGATAGATAGATAGTGATAGAGGGGAAAGAGAGGAGAGAGAGAGGAGAAGAGAGAGAGAGTGGAGAGAAAGAGAGAGGGGGGGGGGAGAGAGAGAAAAAGAACAAAAAAAGAGAGTGTGACAGAGTGCAAGAAAGAAATAGAAAAACAGTTTAGTTTGATAGAAGATAGAGAGAGAAAATAAAAGAGAAGGGGGTTGGATATATAGAAGATAAATGAGGAAAAGAGAAAAAAAAAAAAAAGAAAGAAAAGAGAGAGAGAGAGATTGAAAGAGAGAGAGAGAGGCAATAATATTTTTCTCTTTTTATCAATTTTTTCCCAAACAGATAGTTAAATCAGAAAAGAATTTATTTTTTGCTAATTAGTGATGCAAGAGAAAAAAAAATCCTAAATTTTTAAACCCAGAGAATGAATATATATTATATTATATATTTATATATAAAATTATATTATTTATATTTTATATATATATCAAGAGAGATGAAACATTGCAACATTGCAAAAAAAAAGGAAGAAAAAATGAAAGA
This sequence comes from Penaeus monodon, assembly GCF_015228065.2. NCBI lineage: Eukaryota > Metazoa > Arthropoda > Malacostraca > Decapoda > Penaeidae > Penaeus > Penaeus monodon. The sequence goes on from NC_051387.1 coordinate 60,074,153, forward strand.
AAAGTGAAATAAAGAGACCAAATGCCACACCCACACACCCACACCTAACCCCCCCCCCCACACACAACAAGCCCCACACCCCCAACACACCCTAAAAGGGAAACACAAGCAATTACACTGACATAAACAGTGATTTAACCCCAAAACCCACACGAACCCAGACCAAATAATAGAAAAAAAGGGGGGGAGAGGAAAACGAAGATAGCGGGAAAGGGAGAAAAAAAGGATGAATGAAAGCAAAGGGCATTTCACGAAGTCACTGTTTTGAATGAAAATACGTGGTGTGGTTTGTGTTTGGGTGTGGTGGTTGTGATATATATTATTATATTTATTATATATATATTATTATATAATTATGTATATATATATTTTTTTATTTTACACATAAGCACACACTAAGAAGAATCTGATAAAATAAGTTAATTTACACAGACGCAAAACAAATATTTTTTCCGCAAGGAGCAAACGGCATCCCACCCCAATATCCAAAAATCAGATCACAAAGGGGTTCTTTTGGTGCGTCTAGCTATCTCTCAGACGTACAGTAAAATGAGAATTTTTGAGTGTGATTTGCATTTTTGAGTGCATATTCGCTTTTGTGCATGAAGGCCATCTAGAAAGTGTGAAAAAAAATTTGTGCTTTTGTCATAGGTGATTTATTTGTCATTTTCATATTATTTTGTTACTGTTGTGTATGATTTACGTTTATTGCACTCTAAAATTTACAATAATACTTGATATCACCATCATTCATCATTACACATAAAACATATGTATGTGTAATATTTAATATATATATATATATATATTATATATTATATATATATAATATATATAAAATATATATATATAATATATATTATATATATTATTATATATTTATTTATTTATTTTTTTATACAATAAACCACAAAAAGATAGATACCTGCATAAATATAAGTTTAATTTTACACAGAACACAAAATCACAACACATATTTCCCAAGGACAAACGAATCCCATCCCAATATCTCAAAAAATCAGCATCACAAATTAATGTATTATATATATATATATATATATATAATTATATATATATAAAATATATATATATATATATATATACATTATATATATATAAAATATAAATATATATATATATAATCAAATTTTATATATATTATTATATATATATATTCATATATATATATATATATAAAATATATTATATATATATATATTATATTTTCTCACGTTTCCTCAAATGTTTCTTTCTAATCCAATTTTTCACATCCTCTCGCACTCTGACCTTCTGGGATTCCACCCCACTGATCTGATTCCAAAGAAAAAGGAAAAGGGAAAAAAAAAAAAATGCTCTACCCTTTTTTTTCCCCTTTTTCCATTCAAGATTTTAGTAGACCGTACGTTGTCAGATCATCCGTCTCTTCTGCACGACAGCGGGGCCGCAGCCTCTTTGCCGCCCCGAGGCCCCGCGGCGTCTTGAGGGAAGCGAGCGTCGGGTTACCGCGTCTTGGAAATGTGGCTGGGGGGGGGGGCGGGGCGGGAGGTGTGCTGGTGCTCGAAGAAAGAAGGAAGAGGAGGGAGGAGGGAGGAGGGGGGAGGAGAGGAGAGAGGGTGGGGGGAGGAAGAAAGGGTGGAGGAGGAAGGAAGGAGAGGAGGAGGAAGGAGGGAAGAAGAGGGGGGATAGGAGGAGGGAAGATGACGGAGGAGGGAAAGGGGAAAGGGGGAGGGAGGAGGAGGAGAAGAGAGAATGAAAAGGGGAAAAGGGTAGGAGGAGGGGGAGTAGGAAGAGGAGGAAGAGGGGAAGAGGAAGGTGGGGGAGGAGGGGAAAAGGAAGGGGGGGAAGAGGAGGAAAGGAGGGGGAAAGGGGAGGAGGGGGATGAAGAGAAAGGAGGAGGAGGAAGAGAAGAGAATAGGAGGAGGAGGAGGGAAAGAAAAAAAAAAAAAGTAAAAAGAAAAAAGAGTAAAGGGTGGTTTGGAAAAGGGGAGGGGGTTTAGGTGGACCGATGTTGTGGGGATGAGTGTAAGTATGAAGCAGATGATTTAAAAAATACGCATACTTACCCCACCCCAACCACGCACAAACACACACAAACACAACACACACACAACACACACACCCACACACACACACACCACACCCACACACCCCACACACACACAACACCCCACACACACATACGCACACAAACAACACACGCACCCACACAATTCCCGTAAATAACTACCTCCCCCCCCAAACTATAGAATATACACACAATACATAATTAAAAAAAATATATATAACAGCACCTCTAACAAAAAAAATATGAAAATTTTCTTTATGATGATCGTTTATAAAAGAAAAACGTTCTTTATATTCCCAACACTTCAAGAAATAGTAACATCTTTTCGGCTTAATTCAGAAATTTTCGTCTTTTGAATTGGCTTTTGGTACCCAAAAGACTTTTTAAAAGTTTAAAAAACTATAAATATAGTAAAACGGAGTTTAGTATTAAGTTGCATGAAAAAAGATTAATAGTTGTTTAAAATAGCCGAAAAATTTTAGTTTATCTTTATCCCCATTCATGTCAGAAATTTCATCCACTTTTTTTTTATCCTACAATTTCAAATTGTTTTTATTCACCTCACCTTTATTTATCTATATTTTTTTTTCTCGCTCCTTTTTTTTACATAGCTTGACCGGGGGTATACGGGTTTCAGCTGGTGGACAGCCCCCAGTCAAAAGGGCCATCAACGTATTGTGGATATATATGAATAATTAATATATTAAATTAATATATACATATAAATAATTTTATATTATTAAATAATATATATATAATTCTGTGTGTGTTAAAAAATTAAAAATATAAGTAAATATATATAATAATATATTTAAAATAACAATATATATATAATAAAAATTAATAATATAATATAAATATATAATATAATATTTTATTATATTATTATTATATATAGGAATATTATATAAAATAATATATATATATTTTATATATTATATATTATATTTTATATATAATTTATATATAAAAAAACCCCCCCAAAAAAATGGAAAATATATTTTTAATTTTAAATAAAAAAAAAAAAAAATATATTTTTAAAATTTTTAATATATATAATATATTAAAAATATTTTATATTATATTAATAAAATTAAAATTTAAAAAAGAAAATATATAGTAAAAAATAAATTATATATATAAAATATATAATTATATAATATATATAATATAATAATAATAAAAAAAACACCAAACCCCACAAACACACACACACACACCCACACCCACAAACACACACAAACACCACCCCACACACACACACAACCACACACACACAAACCACACAGACAAAAAAACACAAGTCCTTGTAGAAAAGGATGAACGGACTCTTCACAATTCGAGAGACGTATTTTCGGTTTTCATTCACACCCTTTTCACATTTTTCGGAAGGATAGGTTTTTATAAAACCTGTTAAAAAGAATTAATAAACTTGAAACCCGGTTTTCGCCCCTGATCTGTATAAATTCATGCATGAGTCGTATTTATGTTGAAAAAAAGTTAAAAAGGCTTACTTTTTTTTACAGCTATCTATCTATCGTTCTTTAGCAAATTATTAGTATTCCCTACCTACCTACCACTGTCTATCTATCTGTCTATCTGTCTGTCTGTTTGTCTGCTTTTTATTATTGTTTTTTCGTATGTTATCTATCATTTTCCTGTCTTTTTACCCGTCTTTTCCCCTATCTTTAGTGCATCTATTACCATCAATCCACCATCCTTCCATTTATAAAACCCTTCAACAATCCCCTCCACCTCCATCCCCCTTCCCTTTCGACTAAATTTTTTCCACCGACCCCAATTTTATATTTTATTTTTGTACAAAAAAGAATATTTAAAAAGGGAATGAAGGTCCGTAGATTTTTAAACCATCTGTATTTAGACTATGAAAAAAGAAAAGCCTTTTTTAGTCACGCGAAAAATACTAGGGGGAAAATATCCTTAAAAAATTTCCTTTTTTATATATTATAATATTTAAAATTAAAATATATATATATATATATATATATATATATATATATTATTTATAATTCTACATATATATGGGTTTATATGATTGTATGTACTGTACTATGTTATATAAATTTTTTTTAATTTGTAATTGTTTTTATTTTTAGTGTTATTAATATTATATTATCAATATTATTTTTATTATTTTTATTTTATTATTATTTTTATTATTTTTATTACTATACTATTATTATCAATATTTCTATTTATATATCATTTTTAATTTAGTTTGTTTAGTCCTTTATTTACCCCCCTGGGTAACTGCAAGGGGTGGGCAAGCTGTGGAATTTTTATGTTGGTTTTACCATATAAGGGATTAATTTTAGTTTAGGCTTTGCATTATTTTGAAAAGTACTATATCAATTAAAAAAGGAACCCAATTTCACAGTCGTTTATTACTCATCTGCCACGCCCGGGGTTTTAAACTTTGGGCGTGGAAAGCATTCTACTTGATTGCAGTCATGTGAGCTACTTCCAAAATTTAGGATATATATAAGTATATCTTCTAAAACATCAAGGATTGAAAAAGTTAAAAGTTCTCCTACCC
>NC_051387.1:60083874-60085241 GCF_015228065.2 Penaeus monodon
AGATAGATAATAGTAATTTAATCTATTAATACATATTAAATTTATGAAAAAAGAAAGAAAGCAAAAAAAGAGAAAGGAGAGGAGAGGGAGAGAGAGAGAGAGGAGGAGAGAGAGGAGAGAGAGAGAGAGAGAGGAGAGAAAAGGAGAGAGAAAAAGAAAAAAAGAAAGACAGAGAAAGAGAGAGAGAGAGGGAGAGAGAGAAGAGAGAGATAATGAAAGGGGAAAAAGGAAGAGAGAGGAGAGAGAGAGAAAAAGAAGAGAGAGAGAGAGATTGAGAGAGGAAAAGGAGAGAGAGAGAGAGGAGAGAGAAGAGAGAGAGAAGAGAGAAGAGAGAGAGAGATCAAAAAACAGAGAGATAGGGGGAAATTTGACGGGCGGATGAATGACCGGTGGGAGGAGGGGGAGGAAGAGGAAAAACAAAAAGAGAAAAGGGGGAAGCAAATGCAAAAAAGAGACACAATCGTCTTCATAAACAAACCTGTCGTAGATTCAGTTTTTTTGCTTTTCCTGTTTTATTTTTTTAGTAAATTGTAATGCTGCAGCTTGTTATACTGCAGGAGCTTATCTTATCTTGCTCTTCTTTCTTTCCTTTCCCCTCTCTCCTCATTTCTTCCTCTTCCTCCTCCCCCTTCTTCTCATTCTCCTCCTCCTCTTCCTCCTCCCTTCCTTTTTTTTTTCCCCCCCTCCCCTCTTCCTTTTTTTAACCCTTCTTCTCCTCCACTTCGTCTCCCTCCTCCTTTTTCTGCTCCTTCTTTTCTCTGCTCTTCCCAGTTTTTTTAACTTTCCCGCCAACAGTAAAAAACAACAACAAAAACTGTGATGATGAGGGTGTGATATAATAATAAAAAAAAAAATAGAATAATAGTATAATAAAATAAATTATAAAAACCAAAAAACCCGGGAAATAATCACGAAACAAGAAAAAAAACAAATCAAAAAACCCCTCGAGGGTCACTTCACTTTTCCAGGAATTGGGTCTAAAATATATGTTGTTTCAAGTCTTGTAATCTTACTCGTCCTTGTCTCTGGTTATTTTTTTCTGTTTTTTGAGGATTTAGTTTTTTTTAAATTTTTTTATTTGTTTATTTTTTTTATTATCATTTCGTTTTTTTTTTATTGATAAATGATGTGGTGGTGGTTTGATGATATTTTTTGTTTCGAAAATTATTAAAATGTTATTTTTGGCAGATGAGAAAATTTATCATAATCATAATAGAAAAAAAATGTTTATAAATCTTTTTTCTGATTATAATTTTTTTGTTCACAGTAAAACAAAACTTTTGATTTTCAAATAATTTTTACCTTTTCTTTATTTTAATTCAAAACAATCAACTGACCATATCGTAGTATAAAATTTTTTCACGCTC
>NC_051387.1:60107841-60110341 GCF_015228065.2 Penaeus monodon
ATGCGTAATGTAGTTCTGACAAATTGAGAACTACGGATTATTTTTTTTGTAGTCGATTTTTTAAAAAGGATGTTACGTTTTTTTCTCTCTCTCTCTTCTGTGCTTCAGTTCCGTTTTAAGTCCAGTGACTAGGCCTTAGGATCATGTTCCTTTACATCCGGGCTTTAGTTAAGTTGATGTATGTACCTATTATCATCTTTATCATCATTATTATTATCATTATTATTATTATTATTATTATTATTATTATTATTATTATTATTATTATCATTATTACTATTATTATCATTATCATTATTATCATTATTATCATCATCATCATCTTTATTTTATTATCGTTATTGTTATTTAAGTTACTATTATCATCATTATTATTATCATTATTATTATTGTTATTGTTGTTACTTCTTTTATAATCATTGTTGTTATTATTATTTATCATTATTGTTTTTATTTTATTTCAATATCGTCATTATTATCATTAGTTGTCGTTCTCATTATTATCAATATTGTTATTATTATTGCTATTGTCATTATTATTATTATCATCATCATCATCATCATCATCATCATCATCATCATCCTCTTCCTCCTCCTCCTCCTCCTCCTCATCATCATCATCATCATCATCATCATCATCATCTCATCATCATCATCATCATCATCATCATCATCATCATCATCATCATTATTGTTGTTGTTATTATTATTATTATTATCGTCATCATCATCATAACTATTATTATCATGACGATATATTATCATTACTATCATTAATTTTATTTTGCAACACACACATACAATACCTCCCCCCACCCCCTTTCCCTCACGCAAAAATCCAAACGGACACATAAACCTATATACCTGACAGGCCCACAAACAGGGTCATAAGTTAAATTAAGTAAGTTTATTTAGCACCCTGGCTCACTTCTCAGGCGTGGGCAATCATGATAACGGTTTTACATATATTTGACATAGTACCGTAGTATGTGACTACTGTAATTGTACATGGTAAAATATAAATATAAATCGTATATCATACGAAAAAATATTACATTGTTATGCTTTTGCCACTGTGTATACATAACATTACGGCAGTTTTACATAGTAAATTTAGGATACAATACGAGTATATCTTCCAATGTATCAGATGAAATGAAATATTCACATAGTTCTTTATACCTCATGTTAGGTGGTCTGAAAGGCTGCTTCACATGATATTCCGAGATATAGTACTCAAGCGTTCGCTTGTTTTCTTCATTACACAGTGTACTTCTAGATTCCTCTGCACATCTTGCACCGTGCAGTTGGTAGTACATTCTGTAACCTACACGTATTTTGGTAATAACCACATCACATTGTCTGGTTTGACTTCGGTGCCACCCATAGGATGGCTTGCCGTCTCTGTACTGATCGTAGTGCCTTATGGTACAGCTTTCAGGCCTTCGAGCATTTGTCAAATCTACTAGTTTTCCTTATAAGAACTTTTCAATATATGTACAACCCTAGCAAGAGGCGCGCCAAGATCTATGTTCACAGTATCTTTGCTGCAGGCTTCCTTCGCCAATTTGTCTACGTTGTTATGCCTGCGTATACTAACATGACTTGGTAGCCATACAAATTATATGTTGAAATCGCGCCCCCTTCCATAAGTACGTTACGCTTAATGCAATTCACAATTTCCTCGTCGCCAACTGCTTTGAAAGAATTTAGTGTCCGAGGAGCACCTTGAGTAACAGGAAACTACTCCGGAGCCCCGAGACATTAAGAATTCCGTTGCAAGGAATATACCTGCCAACCCCATTTGTGTAGTGCTGGCCCAATTTTGTATTCTCATATTAACTTGGTGTTGTAGTAAGCTATTTTTGTATATAGCGCAAGCACAACCAGCTTTGTATCCAGACTGTACGGATCCGTCAGCGTAACACTCCCATACATCATCACGCATAGATTCTGTGTGTTCTTTTACCGTTGCTAACGCAATTTGTTTTAACACGCAGTTACGTACACTGTTTTTTTTTCTCTCTTTTTTTTATTATTTATTTTTTTTATTTATTTATTTTTTTTTGTGGTAGACATGTAAAGTGCACGGTCACTGTTGAATTTTTCAGTGGTGGAATGGATCGACCTTTTGGTATTTTACTAATTGGGACATTGAGTTTGTAATGTTCATGGAGATTTTGTGTATCAGAGGGCGGCGCGCGTGTGTGTGATTAGTCACGTCTACCTGCGCGATTTTATGTTGCAATTGTTTTTGGAAATCTGAAAGATACACGGTTCCCTCAGAGCTTTGACCCCAAATATGGTAGAAATAAATATTATTCTACCAGAAATGGACGGTAAGTTTAATTCTGATCTCATGTTCACTATCCTTGCTGTTCTCGGGGCGCCGAGGATAATCCTCATAGCTTCATTTTGCACTACTTCCAAGCTATTTTTTTCTGATTCCTTACACTGCAACAAGTGCAGTGCATGGTAGTCTACAACTGACCGTATAAAA
>NC_051387.1:60140341-60150341 GCF_015228065.2 Penaeus monodon
GAAGGTTAGAGCGTCGGACTCAAAACTGTCAACGGCAATCTATTCGAGGGTTGAGCACGGCCCGGGGCGTTTTTTTCCCTTGGGCAAGGAATTACCTCGATTTCCGCCTTTTTCCCCTGGGTGGCCAAACCAGTCAAGTCAGGCCCGGGGAAATAGAGATGGGGACTCGATAAAAAAAACCGGGGGAAGGCAAGGGCAAAACCACCGCTCTAAATTGCTAAGAAAAAATCATGGAAGCCCATATGTCCAAGGCCGCGGTGGCCGAATTTGGTTAGAGCGTCGGACTCAAGACTGTCACGACGGTAATCTGAATCGAGGGTTCGAGTCACCGACCGCCGCGTTGTTCCCTTGGGCAAGGAACTTCACCTTGATTGCTACCTAGCCACTGGGTGGCCAAGCCACCCCAAGTCAAGTGCTGGCCCCAACCCCGGATAAATAGAGAGAATGATTACCTAAAAGGTACCACCGGCACTCTCCGTGGAAAGGAACTGGGGACCTACCACGTACTCACTCCAAGAGCATCACAACATGAAAACTACAATTAAGTATCATGCTGTGACCACGGCGGTCAGACATGAACCTACCTTTTAAAAAAAAGATATATATATATATATATATAATATATATATATATAAAATAAAATAGATAGATAGATAGATAGATCGAAAAGATATGATAATAGATAATATAGATATAGATATATGATAAGATATATAGGGAGACAGAAGAGAGAAGAGTGAGAGGAGAGAGAGAGGAGGTTGAGGGGAGAGAGAGGGGGAGGGAGAGAGGGGAGAGAGAAAAGTATGAGAGAGAGAAGTGGCCCAGAGAGAGAGAGAGAAGAGCGAGGAAAAGAGAGAGGAGGAAGAGAGAGAGAGAGAGGGAGGCGAGGGGAGAGAGAGAGAGAGAGAGAGAGAGAGAAGGGAAAAATAGATAGATAGATATATAAATACAGACATATAACATTTTACATAAAATATATATATATAAAATATATATATATATATATATATATATATATATATATATATGTATATACATATATATATATATATAAAATATATATATATATATATATATATATATATGTATAATATATATATATATTATAATAAAATATATATATATATTTTATATATATATATAATTATAGAGAGAGAGAGAGAGAGAGAGAGAGAGAGAGGAGAGAGAGAGAGATTGATAGATAGATAGATAGATAGATAGATAGATAGACAGATAGACGACAGATAGGTAGATAAATGGATAGGTAGATAGGTATATATATATATATAATATATATATATCTATATTAATATATATATATATATATTATATATATATATATATATATATATATATAGACATGTATATAAACAGATAGATGGATAGGTAAATAGATAGATAGATAGAGATATAGAGAGATATAGATAGATAGGCGACAGAAAGACAGATAGACAGACGTATTGATAATTAATAGGCATATAAATAGTCAGATAGAAACTAGATAGATAGACAGATATACAGAAGTAGACGCAAGAATGAAAAAGTCAAGAAATAAATAGACAGCTAGATAGACATATGTCTCTATATAAGTATTCATTCCCTTTCCTAAATTCCTTCTTTTAAAAGCTGATTTCTGAATTCCAGGGCCGCTGTCTCTGTCTCCCCATTAAAGAAATCGATACGCATTACCTTGTGTATAAAATGCTAGCGTTCGTGCAACAGGTTCATTAACTGGAACATAACGGTACACAGAGGGGCATGTGTGATGAGAAAAGGCTAGCGTTTCATTTTTTTTTTTTATGTGTCTCTACGTTTTTTGGGTTTTCTTTCTTTCTTTCTTTCCTTCTCTCTCTCTTTCCTTTCCCTCTCTCTCTCCTTTTTTTTTCTCTCTCCTTTTCTCTCTCTCTCTCTCTCCTTTCTCTCTCTCTATCTCTCTCGCTCTCTCTCTCTCTCTCTCGCTCTACCTCTCTCGCTCTCTCTCTCTCTCTCTCTCTCTCTCTCTCTCTCTCTCTCTCTCCTAATATAAAATTTTATATATATATATATATATAAACCATATATATAATATATATAAATATAATATATATTATATTAATATATATATATAAAATATATATATATATATATATATATATATAAAAATATATATATATATATATATTATATATATAAAAGAAGAGAGAGAGAGAGAAGAGGAGAGAGAGAGAGGAAAGAGAAAGGGAGAAGATATATATTATATATATATATATATTATATATATATAATATATATATATATATATATATATATATATATTATATGTATACATATTTTGTTTGTGCGTGTGTGTGTTTGTGTATGTGTGTGTGTGCGTGTAAGTGTGCACATGTGTGTAAGTGGCCAGTTGCTAAATTTAATAAAACCAGAGAAATTTTCCTCAAAACTTCCAAACTTTGCTCGAACATGAAAAAATATACATCGAACATTTCTTCAAAGTTAACATCTAATTCAATTTTCCATACCTTTCCTAATGTAAACATAGCTGAGTTATTTAAGGCTTTAAAAACTTTCGAAGACTGAACGAAGCATATATATAACACACTGGCTATTTGTACAGTATGATGTAAATTTAATCCCTTTTAATAACCATCGACTCTTGGTATGAAAAGTTTTTGCTGCCACCTCCTGGTTAGTTCGTCCAGTTAATTTGGATATTAGGAAAGTTAGAGCTGTTTAGAAGAGGGTGAGCGAAACTACAGTGTAAATGTGTGTGGGGATAGAAAAGACTGTACCGAGGTTCGAGGGTTAACGCCGGTTAGCGAGGTTATGTTTTGATTTAAACTTGGGATTTTTTTTATCTTAATAACACCTTTTTAAACTGAGGGACGGCATATGGGGACATCTTATAACGTGAATGATAAATCTTAGTACATTTGTTCAGTAAAACATGAAAATACCATAAATAAAATCCAAGAACGGTAATAGTAAATGTAATTTTGAAAGTTCACCAACAAAAACACTCGAAAATGTAAAATTATACACAACTACAAGACCTCAAAATTTAAATACGAAAGGAATTCTTAAAAGGAACAAAAATCCAACAAATAAAACACATCGCCTTATTACGAAATAAAAATTAACAACAGAGATATTCCCTCTTGCCGCCTCAAGGTTCGTATCCTCGCGACAATAAAAAAGGAAAGAAGAAAAATCTCTACACCAATGTCGGGTCACGAAGCTGAGCGATGAGCTCTGACCTGACCTGGAAAAAGGGTGAAAAAAGGTCACGGCTACATATCTCTCAATAGAGGACGATAACTTCTCGTACCAAGTTTAGCAATAAAAGGAATTGGGAAATCTCAAAACTATGGAATGAATATGATTAAAGAAAGGTAGCTTGCCGCAAAGGGTCGGAATTTGCTCTCATTTGCGGAAAAGTAGACATAAAACGGGACTAAAATGTATAATATATATATATATATATATATATATATATATATATATATAATATATATATATATATATATATAAATAAATGTATGTAAAAAAGGACAAAACCAAACATGGTTCGTCATGGTTCACAACGGAAAGGCAGACAGAAAGACAGATAGATAGATAGATATTGATAGATATTATCAATTTTATGTCATTAGCTTCGTGACGCCCCTTAACAATATGCCTTAAATACACGTTTTTTTTTTTTTTTTTTTTGCTTTGCTTTGCCGGAAAACTTTTTTTTTTTTGGGGGGGGGGAGGAGAGGTCTCGCCGCATTTTTCACTTATTTATTTATTTATTCTTCGACTCAACGAAGAACTTCTTATTTTTGGTTTATCCTCATCTTATTAACCTTTAATTTATTATTATTAATTTTTTTTTGCCTGGTCAGGAAGCATATATATTAATTTAATCTTTCTACTTTTTTCTCGTCATACTTCCTTTCTTTCATTCTTTCCTTTTCTCTTTTGCCGCAAAACTCTCGGTGAAAATACAACGGTGAAAGTCCTCATCATTCAAGCCCTTTAAGGAGCAATAAAAACCCATTTCTCTTGCCGGGGAAGCACTGTGTTCACCCGATCATATATTGGGCCGAAGTGTTTAGTGCTTCCGGCCAATAATGCCACTTTAAAGTTCTTTCTCTTTCTCGTTCTTGTTCTGTTTTTTTCTGTTTCTGTTTCTCTCTGTCTGTGTGTGTCTCTCTCTCTTTCTCTCTCTCTCTTTCCCTTTCTCTCTCTCTCTCTCTCTCTCTCTCTCTCTCTCTCTCTCTCTCTCTCTCTCTCTCTCTCTCTCTCTCTCTCTCTCTCTCTCTCTCTCTCTCTCTCTCTCTCTCTCTCTCTCTCTCCCCCTATCATTCTTTCTCCCTCTCTCTTTTCCTCTTTCCCTTTCCCTTGATTCGTTCTTCGTTTTCCATCTGTATGTCATATACCTTCACGCTTACCGACCCTAGTATCGCTAAAAGAATTCTACAACTGATACATAATCCCTTATATACATTCATACACTAATATACAAGTCCTCTCATATTTCAGATACACCGTAGCTAAAGATATCTGAGAATGATAAGCTGTGTTATGAGAACTTAAAACAAACATCTCTCTTTATCCATCTAATTCAGCACTGCTGTTACTACCAATTTTACAAAATGATTATCTGTTAATTGATATCGAAGGAAATTTGACGTATTTATCACTCCATATAAAACGGAATTAAATAGAACAGGACGCTGATTATAGCTTAATTTTCTATTTACAAGCACACATACGATTTTCCGTGCCAATGACCGTATATTTCCATTTATATTGGCTTCCATTTCCACTTCTGATGACTCGCATCTTCGCTGATGCTGCTATTACCGGAACAGCAGATAATGAACCTCGCAGGTATGAGAACAGAGAACAAAATATATACATATGTATGTGTATATATATAGAGAGAGATTTCTTTTACTTTACCCATCTTCCTCCCTCCTCCCCATCTCTCTATCCTTCTCCTTCTCTCTCTCTCTCTCTCTCTCTCTCTCTCTCTCTCTCTCTCTCTCTCTCTCTCTCTCGCTCTCTCTCTCTCTCTCTCTCTCTCTCGCTCTCTCTCTCTCTCTCTCTCTCTCGCTCTCTCTCACTCTCTCTCTCTCTCTCTCTCAGGACTACAGGTGTCACTGCCCAAGTAACATAGACTGTTCAATATCGCGTCTATGTAAGTGTACAAGAAGAGATTTATAATTACTGATAATTTTGGGTTTGATGTGACAGACTGTGACTTTAGCCAAATTACGGCTGCCTGTTTTTGAGCTTTTAAATCACCCCCAGTGAGTAAGGGATGGCAGGGGTTGTCATCTTTTAGTAATTTGTGTAAGTATGTGTGTGTGTGTTCGTGTGTGTGTGTGTGTGTGTGTGTGTGTGTGTGTGTGTGTGTGTGTGTGTGTGTGTGTGTGTGTGTGTGTGTGTGTGTGTGTGTGTGTACTAATTTGTGTGTAAAGGGAAATCACGAGTCAAATATGTGTGACTAACATTTTCCATGAAGTAAGTACCAAGTCAAGCATTTATTCTGTTTTGAGATATTCTTATATTTTACTGCCCTACGAGGAGAAACAGACGAAACGCCCTTTTTTTTTTAGACCACACCTCATATTTACTTTATTGCATTTTTTTGTAAGGTTCCCTAAAATAAAAAGTCAATTTCACGCGATTCAGCTGAGATTTAGGTAACAGATCTCCATAATATGCTGTACATGATATGTGGACAAGGGCGACTGATTTCTGCGAATAAATAAGGGACTGAAAAGGGGAAAGGAATATTCACGCATTTGCTCATATTCTCTTTCTCGTTTTTTTTTTCGTGTTCACATTTCTCAGTAGTATAAGGGCTGTAGAGGATTTATATTTTTGTGGATAGTTAACTCTTAATCTTCTGATGCTAATGTTACATACGGTGAGTGGAATCGTCCAAAGTTTCTATTATGTCAAGAGAATAATGATGGTGATAATGATATTAATAAGAATGCCGGCATTAATAATAATAATAAAAGTAACAATGATAATGACGATAATGGTAATGATGATAATAATAATGATGAAAATAATAATGATAACAATAATGATAAAAAATGATGATGATGATGATGATAATGGTAAAAATAATAACAATAATAATAATAATAATAATAATGATAATAATAATAATAATAATAATAATAATAATAATAATAAAAACAAAAATAAAAATAAAAATATCAATAGAAATGAAAATAAAAATAAAATGATAATAATGATAATGATAATGATGATGGTGATGATGATAATAATAATAATAATAATAAAATAATAATAATAATAAAATAATAATAATGATAATAAAATAATAATAATGATAATAAAGTGAGATGATGATGAGGATATAACAACAAATAAAAAGATAGTAAACTATAATAGGAAAGCAGTTATTGCGAGTAGCACTGTGCTTCGATAGTGCCATAAGCCCAGGCATTCAGTTTGCAAGGAGAGAACCTTTCTTATGCCAAGGGAGTCACGCACGTATATACATTGTGTGGGAATGTGTGTGTGTGTGTGTGTGTGTGTGTGTGTGTGTGTGTGTGTGTGTGTGTGTGTGTTGTGTGTGTGTGTGTGTGTGTGTGTGTGTGTGTGTGTGTGTGTGTGTGTTGTGTGCTTGTGTGTGTGTGTGTGTGTGTGTGTGTGTGGTTAATTATGCAGGCCTGTGCAGGAATTTCTCTCTATATATTGTTATTTCTCACTCTATTGTTTAGACTGACAGACAGACTGACATACAGTGCCAGAACGAGACGGAGAAAAGAACACGATAAACCTAAGGACGCAATTTGAAAGAAGGTCCCAATGGTAATCGCTTTCCCAGCTGGAATTTGATTACACCCCGTCTCCCCTCCCCTTTTCGAAAAAAAGGCGAGAGGAGCCGGTCCCTCGTCACATCTCGCTCAGCTAGCCGCAAAATATGACACCTATGGTCATTACCAATTACCCGGCAGGTCGTTAGCGTCCCGGCGACAATTTACTGCTATTGGAAACAATTCAGATATAGAAATCCGATATTTTGCAACATTAGATAAAATTACTGGCCATTATGATTCCGATGCTGACGAAGGGCACCCCCCCTCCCCTCTCCTACCCATACCCTCTCTCGTCATGTCCTCTACCCCCTTCCCCTCCCCTTCCCTTCCCTCTTCCTCTCCTCCTCTAACTCTTACCCTCTCCTAACTCTCTCTCTCTCTCTCCTTCCCTCTCCCCCCTCTCTCCTCCTTCTCCTCCCTTCCCCCTCTCCCTCCTCTCTCCTCCCTCTCCGCCCTTCCCCTTCTCCTTCTAGCCCTTCAGCCCGCTCTTCCCTACCCATCCCCTCCTCCTCCCTTAACCCCCTCCCTTACCCCCTCTCCCCCCCGACTCATCATCAACCCGAAACTCATCCCCTAAAGAAAAGTTCTGAAATTTTATTATATATATATATTTTTTTTCTTTTTCTTTCAATACGTAACCCTGTATTAATACCTTCTTCTGCAGGAGATCCATGTAAATCTATATCTATTTTTCGTTCTTTCTCGTGAAATTCCTTGGACGCATGACAGAAAGTGGTCTTCGTGGTAATTAGACTGTGATATGTATGTATGTCGTGATCTTTTTGAATTTGTTTAAACTTGGAATATCATTGTTTTTTTCTTTCTTTCTTTTCTTTTTCGGGATAATGATAATGGTAATAAAAAATTCTGATAGTACTGCTGCTGATACTACTACTACAACGAATAGAATTAATTATAGATATGTTAGTTTCATTACTGATTTGATGACTATTTTTAGCATGACCATCGTCAGCAGCGGCTATTGGAGGAACATTATTATACCATCATCATAATTGGTACCAATACCATCATCATTATCACTGGCATTGTTATCAAACATCATCATTATCATCATCATCATCATCATCATCATCATCATCATCATCATCATCATCATCATCATTATCTTTGTCATCATCATCATCATCATCATCATCTTCATCTCTTATCTTTTCGTTCATCATCACAACCACTATCATCATCATCAAAATACTTCTATCAGAATCATATCTATCATATTTTTTGTCATTCATCATCAGTTATAATCAATATTTTTATTTCCGTAATCATCATACCATTATAATCAAGAGCTTTCAACACTAATTGCTGCCCAATTGATCTATGTATTCATAACATTCAATCTTTAATCAAATCACCACTCGTTTCGTAATCATCCTCAATCATCATCATCATAACCATCACCAGTATCACTATCACCATCATCATCAACAGAAAGAGAAAGGAGAGAGTAATAGGGGAGATAGGCAGATAGTTAGACAAATAGATAGATACATAGATTGAAAGAGAGAGAGAGAGAGAGAGAGAGAGAGAGAGAGAGAGAGAGAGAGAGAGAGAGAGAGAGAGAGAGAGAGAAGAAGAGAGAGAAAAGACAGACAGACAGACAGATAGATAGGTAGATAGAGGCATAAGACCACCCCTCTCCCCCTGCTGTATCTAAATGTCTGAAAAGATTGGACGAGAGAACCTGTGGCCTGAGTAAGAGGAGACTGCTGGGCCGGACACGTATGCATCAGGGCTACTCAACCAGCGGCTTCTGAGCGTTGTAGCGGCACCCCAGGGCTCCCGGAGGAGTAAAGCATAATTCAATAAAATGAAGGTCCTGGCGATGGATTCGTGTATTTCCTCGACTTACTGTAGGGTAAGTTAGGGGACATATGGGAACACTATGGCGTACTAAGATTGGTGGGTTTTATTTTCATGTTTGCAAGTGAAATATTTATCCTGACCTTTGCATATATTGGAACTTGTCTAACTGGACCTTTGCTCATAAAGGTTGAGTAGCCCTGGTCTACAGTTTAGTGTTTGTGTACTTACGTGTATACATATTTACTCTTGCATAAGTGTATGTATGCATGCATATATATATATATATATATATATATATAAAATATATATATATATATATATATAATATATATATATATATTTATATATATATATATATATATAATATATATATATATATATATATATATATATATATATATATATATATATATATATATATATATAGTGTGTGTGTGTGTGTGTGTGTGTGTGTGTGTGTGTGTGTGTGTGTGTGTGTGTGTGTGTGTGTGTGTGTGTCTGTGTGCGTGTGTGCGTGTGTGTGTGTGTGAATATGTATATATAAACATTGTATGATTTAAAACACATAGGAACAGATATGTGTACATATAACGTATACCGTATAAACAGCACACACAACCTACACGCAGGCGGTCGCACACACACAGAGGTAGAGATAGATAGATAAATGGATAGATAGGATGAATAATTAGATAGACAGATAGACAGACAGATAGGTAGATAGATAGTATATGTATACATATATATATATATATATTATATATATATATATATATATATGTATATATGTATATATATATATATATATATATATATATATATATATATATATATATATATATATATATATATATCTTATTATTTGTGTGTGTGTGTATTGCATATATAGTCTATACTTTTTTTGATAATTGAACTGAACAAATATAGACTTGTTGTTTTATCTACAAGGCAGAACAACTTAGAAAAAAGCACTTTTTTATGAATGCACATATACAAGTCAGTCTGTCATTGTAAGTAAAAAAAAAAATGCTGTGAAATGTAAATGATTACAGAGTAAGAATAGTGGAATATTCTCAATAAATAAATGCACGGATCCGCTCGCGTGCTCGCCTATCGCCGCGCTCACGACCCACTGCCGCGGCCGCGACCTGTGGCTGGCGGCGGACCAGGAGCCCAGCGACGGCGCCTGCCTCGGCATCATGCCCCGGACGTGCCAGGCCCTTCGGCAGGTGCGCCAGGCCGGTGATGATGATGATGATGATGATGATGATGATGATGATGATGATGATGATGATGATGATGATGATGATGATGATGATGATGATGATGATGATGATGAT
>NC_051387.1:60172841-60175341 GCF_015228065.2 Penaeus monodon
AAAGTTTTGAGGGGAGAAAGTTGGGAAAAAAATTTGGCAAAAGAGAAAAAAAGTAAGAAATGGGGAAAAGAGAAACGCCCAAACAGGTATACATTCTGTAAATGGAATCTGGTATTATAAGGGTGCTTGTTTAAGAGAGAGAGGAGAAGGGGGGGGGGGGGGAGGACAGAGGAAGAGGAAAGGGAGGGGGAAGGAGAAAAAGAGAGAGAGAAAGGAGAAAAGGAAAAAAATAGTAAAGAGAGGGGAGAGTTAGAGGAGGGAGAGAGAGAGAAGAGAGAAGGGGAGAGGGAGGGGGGGAAAAAGGGGAGAAGAAAAAAAAAAAAAAAGGGGGAAGAGTGAAAAGAAGAATGATAAACAGATGATTTATGATAGAAAGGGGGAGGAAATAAAAGAAACGGATGGAATTTAGATGATAAAAAAAGAGAAAAAAAAAAAAAACAAAGGAATAAAAAGAGAGAGAGATTTAGAAAAAGAGAGAGGCAAAAATCTTTCCTTTTTATAATTTTCCAAACAGATCATGTTCAAATCAGTAAAGAATTTATCTTTGCTAATTAGATGATGCAAGAGCAATAAAAATCCTAAACTTTAACCAGAGAATGAAAAAAAAAAATATATATATATATATATTTAAGAGAGACGAAACATTGCAACATTGCAAAAAGAAAAGGAACGAACAAAGTGAAAAGAAAAGTGAAATACAGAGAGACACAAATGCACACACACACACACACACACCCCACACACACTAACCCCCCCCCCCCCCCACACACACACACATACAAGCACACACACGCACACATGCCTAGAAGGAAACACAAGCAAGCTACACTGACATAAACAGTGACCTACATCCAAACCCACACGAAGCCAGACGCAAATAATGAGAAAGAAAGAGGAAGAGGAAAACGAAGACATGCAGGAAGGAGAAAAAAGTGATGAATGAAAGCAAAGGATGCAGTTCACGAAGTCACTGTTATCTGAATGAAAATATGTGTGTGTGTGTGTGTGTGTGTGTGTGTGTGTGTGTGTGTGTGTGTGTGTGTGTGTGTGTGTGTGTTTTATATATATATATATTTTATATACTATATTATATATATAATATATATATATATATATATATATATATATATATTTGTACACATAAGCACACACTAAGATAGACACCTGCATAAATATAGGTTAATTTACACAGACGCACAACAAATACTTTTCCGCAAGGAGCAACGGCATCCCATCCCAATATCTCAAAAATCAGCATCACAAAATGGGTTTCTCTTTTTGGTGACGTCATAGCTATCTCTCAGACGTCACAGTAAAATGAGAAGTTTTGAGTGTGATTTGCATTTTTGAGTGCATATTCGCGTGTGCATGCGGGCCCCATTTAGAGAAGTGTGAAAAAAAAATTTGTGTTTTTGTCAGGGGGGAGTTATTTGTCATTTTCATTATTATTTTTATTACTGTTGTTCTATGATCAGCGTTGTTATTGCACTCTTAAAATTACAATTATCACTGAATCATATTATTCTTATTATTCACATACACATATGTATGTGTAATATATATTAATATATATATATATTATTAATAATATATTATATTTATTATAATAAATATAAAATATATAATTTTAAAATATATATAAAAATATATATAAAAAAAATTTATTTTTTTTAAATTATATATATATATATTATATATATAATTTATATAAAACAGATATACATATAACATATATACATATAATGTATTTGTTTGTATATATATTATATAATATAATATATATATTATATATATTATATATTTTATATTATATTTATATTATATATATATATTGTTATATTATTTTTATACACGAAAAAACACACAATAAGTAGATACCGCATAAATATAATTTTAATTTTACACAACCACAAAACAGCACACAATATTTTTCCGCAAGGAGCAACGGCACCCCATCCCAATATCCTCAAAAATCAGCATCACAAAAGTATATGTATATATAATATATATATAATATATTTATATATATATATAATATATATAAAATTTATATATATATAATATAAAATGTTGTATTATATATATATATATAAGAATATATATAATATTATATATATATATTATATATATATTATTTTAGTGTTGTGTGTGTGTTTTGTGTGTGTGTGTGTGTGGTGTTGGTGTGTGTGTGGGTATTTACATATATAATATATATAAATATATTATAATATAGTTTATTATTAAAATATATATAATATAATAATTATATAAGGAAAATATATAATATATAATATATTTTTATATAATAATTATTATATATGTATATATTAAAATTATAATTATATATTTATATAATTATATATATATTATAATATATATATATAATATATATAATTTCCTTTTCCTCAAATGTTTTTTCTAACCCAATTTTTTCGCATCCTTCGCACTTGCCCTTCCCGGGATTCCACCGCCCCCTGCCCTGTTTCCCGATAAAAAGGGA
>NC_051387.1:60222092-60234592 GCF_015228065.2 Penaeus monodon
TTCACTGCTTTGTATTCTTCTTCTTATTATTATTATTATTTTTTTTTAAATTTTATTATTATTATTTATATTATTATTATTTTTTTTTTATTATTATTTTTATTATTGTTATTATTATCATCACTCATCATATCATCACACACATCATATCTCACATCACCATTATTATTTATTATTATTTTTGTTATTTTTATTATTTTCATTATCTTATTTTAATTACTATTATCGTTGTTGTTGTTTTTGTTATTTTTTAATTTCTTCATTATTACCCATTTCATTATTATTATTATTATTATTTTTATTATTATTATTTTATTTTATTATTTTATTTTTAAATTTTTATATAATTTTTATTTTTTTTTTTACTATTATAATTATTTTTACTATTATTCCCTCATCCTTTTCATTATACTTACTACATCATTTTATTACTTTCCCTGACATTTATGATGAGTGATCTATGATATTTAATATTATTGAAAATAGTAGTAAAAAGGTTATATGATCAGACAGTAATGAAAATGTTGAAAATAATAATAATAATAATAAAAATAATGTAATAAAATAAAAATAAAAATAAAATAAAATAATGATAATCATCATATCATCATAAATGTAATGATAATAACAATAATGATAATGATAAGATCTATGATGAGATGAAATAATAAAATATAATAATAATAAAAATAATAATAATAAAAAAAAAAAAGATAATAATAAAAAATAATAGTAATAAAAATAAAAATAATAATGATAAAAAAAACAACAGAAACACAACAACAACAAAAAAAACAACAACAAAAAATAAAAACAATATAATAATAACAATAAAAATAATAATAATATAATAAAAATAAAATTTAAATAAAAACAATATCAATAATAAAATAACAGAAGAAAAAAAATCCCAATAAAAAAAAAAAAAAAAAGAAAAAAAAACAATACTGATAAAAAAAAAAATTTTAAAAATTCTTGAACTTCACCACCCTTTTTTCCCCCTTTCTCACCCCTTTAGCCTCAGACAAGCACCTGCCATGGGCCTCCCCCCAATGCCCAAGGGATGGGGTTGAGGGGGATTTGGAGAGGCTCTGATAGGGAAAATAGAGCAACGTTTTTTCCCAAAGGGGTATGCCTTAGGGAAAAATTTTTGATGGTAATGATACAAAAACTGTTATGAGAATATTGGGAATAAAAGTGATAATGACAATAAATGATAATAATGTAAGGGTGATGTAAAATAACAAAAAATTTATTTTAAAAATAAAAAAAAATAACATTAAAATAATGATATAATGATAATAATAATACTAATTAATACTACTAACTATTTAAACATAATGAATATATAATGATACCATTACATGAAACTAATCTACCATAATAATAGTAATAATAAGATAAAACAAAAAGGAAAAAACGATAATAAAATAATAGTTTTGAATAAATAATAATATTATAATAATAATATGTAATAAAAATATAATGATAATAATAAGATAATAAAAAATCATAATGTGATAATAATAAAAATATTAATGAGAGAGTGATAAAGATGTGATATAAAACTTAAAAATAATAAAAGTACGATAATATTTACAATAAAATAATAATAGCAATAAAAATATCAAAAAAAAAAAATATAAAATGATAATAAACTAATAAAAAATAATAAAATAATAATAATAAAAAATATAATAATAATAAATAATAAAAAATAATAATATTAAAGCCCAAAATAAGATGATAAAATTTTTAATAAAAATAAAAGTAATGATAATACTTATATCAATAATAATAATTAACAACAACACCAAATACACAACAACAACAACAAAAAACAAAAACAGCAAAAAACAACAAAAATAATAATAAAAATAATAATAAAAATAAAATAATAATAATAATAACATGATAATTTTTTATTATTATTATTATTTTATTATATTATTTTTTTAAAGTAATAAAGATATATAAGATGACTATTTTATCAAAAGAATTTTTAACATAATCATGAGGTTAAATAAAAGATTATAAAAACAATATGAGTAAAAAATATAGAAAAAGAGATACATTGATAATAAAGGGCCTAGAAAAAATAATATAATAATGTAATAAAATAATAATATAATAACAATAATAATAGTAATAAAAAATAATAAAATAGATAATAATAATAATAATATAAAATAAAAATAAAAATATAAAAAATAATAATGAAATAATAAAATAATAAAACAGAATGATAATAAAAAAATTTTTATAATAAGATTATAATAATAAAAAAAAAATAATACAAAAGCTATAACAATAATATAATAAGGAAAATGATGATGATGATGATGTGATATGATATGATGATGAGATGATGATAATGATAATAACCCCTAAAAATAATAATAATAAATAATAATAATAATAAAAAATAATATAATAATAAAATAAAATAATAATAAAACAAAAATAATAATAAAGATAATAATAATAATAAAAATAATTAAAAAAATAATAAGAAAATAATTATAAAAAAAATAAATAAATAATAATAATAATTTTTATTATTATTATTATCATATCATTACATTAAAAAGGGGAATAATATAATAAAAAATAATAAAATAAAAATAATAATAATAATAATAATGAAATGATAATATAAGATAAAAATAAAAATGTATTGTTATAATAATAATAATGATAAAAATAATAATTTATGTAATAATAATGACAAAAATAATGATAACAAAATAAAGAATTTAAAAATAATATAATAATAATGATAACAATAATATAAAAATAATAATAATAGTAAAAGTTTAATGATAATAAAATAATTAAAATAGTAATAATAAAATAATAATAAAAATAATAAAAGTTATAAAGGGGAAAAATTTTAATAATGAAATAAAAATAAAAATAGTAAAAATAAATTTTTGACGATAATGATATAATAATAAAATAAAAAAATAAAAGAAAAATAATAAAAATAAAATAAAAATAATAATAATGATAAAAATAAAAATAAATAAAAAATAATAAAACTAAATTTGTGTAATAAATGAAGATTTGGAATACTAACGAGTGATAAGGATAATGATAAAAACAAGAGTTAATAATAAAAACAATAATGATAAATTAAAAAAAATAAAAAATAATGATAATAATTCTGATGGAGGATAATGACGATAAAGATAATAAATTAATAATCTAATAATAATAATAATAATAATAATAATAAAAATTTAATAACAAAATAAAAAAATAAAAATATAAAATAACAATAAAACAATAATACGATAATAATAATAATAATATAATAATAAAAATAATAATAATAAAAATGACTAATAAAAATCATGAATAATGAAAATGATAATTTTATTTTATTATTCATTTGGCGGGCCCTACAAACCTAAAAATGGGAGAGTTGCTACATAGCTGGCCTCATGCTTGAAAAGATTATACGCGCGACTATGTGCCATGAGGTGTGTCATCGATGCAATGCTAATCCCCCGTGAGCACATGGAGGGTTTTTTCAAACAAATTTTTTTCGTCTTAGATGCAAATTTTACAATTCTTAATTCCTTACTCAATACTTTTTTTTTCATACACGCGCCAGGCGATGCACGATGCACGAATGCACAAAATATTCGCATGGGGCGATTTGTGTGGGACTCGACGGGATTTTTAAAAAAAAGACAAAGGCTCTAGATTTTTTTCGCGTTACTTAAAAAAAGCATTTCTCTTCAAAATTTTGGGAAAAAAAGGTGACGCTAAATTACGGCTTCTAAAATCCCGTTTTCACATACCTTAATAATAACAGTACACACCGTGACCTAATACGGAGGGTCTGTGGTCCCCGTGCCCCGTCCCCTCGCCCTTACACACGAACCTCTTGCGTCATATACAAAAAAATTGTACTAGGGAATTCATGAAATTTGGTGCTCATATGACCCGCAGTCATGACATGCACGAAATAGAAAAAATTCCTTACCGATCCCAAAGTAGCTGTGTAACCTTTGGATTTGATCCCCCCTTTCCCGAGCGCTTATATCACCTGTCCGGGGCCCGGGCGACCCGGGGGGGGAAAGGGCTGCAGTCACCCCCACGAGGGGGGGGAAAAACCCGCAAGTAAAAACACTGAGGGGAGGGCGGGAGGATAACCTGTCCCCCCCCCTCCCGTGGCTGAAGAATGCGCTTCACTGTAGTTCAGGGGATAGTCCCACTGAACCCATTCCCATGCAACGGGCATCACTGAAGGTGATCCTGACCCCCTGAGGGGGCGACTTTGAAGGGGGAAGTGACGGTTCACATTAGTAAATGAAAGAAAAGAAAAAAAAAACCGACAATGCCAGTAAGACACCACTGGCACCAAAGAAAAAATTACTCCGCCTCCCCTTCCCTCAAGGCAAAACAAAATCAAAAAAAAATGAAAGGGCTGCGGCCTCGGCAACGATCCTCCGGCCCTGGGGGCACCCCCCTCGCCCTTGTGCGGGGGAGCACTCTCTCCTCCCCGTATGGTATCGCTCGCTCGCAGCAGAAAAGTTGACAAACTTTTTAAAAGGATAAATTGGAGGTATTCCCTTTTCAACTAGTGATAACCGCAAAAAAGAGAAAAATATGATGAATCCTTGTACACACTAAAACAAGGATTTTGATCTTAAAAAAGTGTATGCACTCGAGGGAGTTCAAAAGGCCTAAGAGTGCACAAGGAGGGAAACCCTTTAAACCGATCCGATTTTTGGGAAAAGGAGGCAACCACCCCCCAAGTACTACCATTTTCTTGGGAAAAAAACATGCCCCCCAGCCGTCGGCCGTGGGGCATCCCCTGTATTGCTAAAAACGCAGGGAAAAGGGCCTGTAGCTAAGTATTCAAGGGCAAGGCACGCTGTGCAGCATGTGGGACCACATACCCCAAGGATCCCTCGCAGTGCTGCAAAAGGAGAGAGTACGGGCAGATGCCCCAGTTTTTGTCCCATCATCTTCAGGTGTGGATGACGGTTTGCTGCCTGGCCTGGGGTGCACGGCCCTCCCTGCCCTGTCCCCCCCCCCCCTCCACCACGTGTGGTACCAGCACCGCCCGCGAGTGACCAGGGCCCCCCAAAACCCAACCCGCGCCACTGCCGGGGAAGCCCCCGACCGTGCCTGAGTGACGTCCCATCGCAGAGATTTCCCGCGGCTGCCAGCGAGGGGGGTGAAGAGGCCCACCGAACTACGCAAAAGGTTAGCGCTGGGGAGAAGGGGACAAGATGATTGATCCTCCAGAGGGTATCTCGGGCCGAAAAGCTGACATACTCTCTGAACTGAAACAACGCCCCCCCCCCCTCCCCAGGCACAGCCGAGGCAACCGTCACTCACCCTAGGCGGGGACGCCCGCAGGACGGGCGGGGAATCCCCGCAAAACCCATGTGACAGAAGTGACGTCACCCCAGCTCCCAAGGCGAGTAAATGTCTTAAATTTCTAAAGGAAATAAAAGCTTAAAAGCCAAAAAATAACTTAAATTTTAATGAAAAACGTCGCTGAAGCAGAAAAGGGAAAAAAAATAAAAAGTGACTGTATTGTCGGTACTAGTGTACCATTGTGAAAAAAGAACGACAGAGAATCGCTGTCAACCCGCCAGTTTTGAAAACCAGAGTGGCGTGTCAGGCTGACACAGCCACGAACAAAATCAGGATCCCTGGACTCGGTCCAGTGACGCAACCGCCCCTCACGTGCATCGAGAAAAAAAACGGAAGGGCTGTGGAAAAGTGAACAAAGAAAGACCAAATGTTTAAAAGGGTTTAAAAAATTAAATTTTCAGTCCACGATACCATCTGTAAAAAAACCCCAAAATCTAAAGTTATATTTTCTTATGTAATCAAATTCGAAATTTAGATGATATTATAGCATGAAGTACAGTTGCCTACTAAAACAATATTCACATATGGAAAAACGCACAATAATTCATACCTGGAATATGCGTAGCATTAACCCTAGGCAAAATGATCTAGAATTTTACACCCCAAAAATATAATTTTGATGTTATATGCGTGCAAGAACCTTTTCTGCCGCTGCTAAGAGAAATAGCCCTGCATTTAAGGGTATTTTCATATGTGAATACACCAGACTGGATTGTTCTATGTGAGGTACAGGGGCCAAAAAAATTTTTTAAAAATCCGAGAAACGATGTTCAATTTCATCATCTA
Organism: Penaeus monodon; assembly: GCF_015228065.2. Lineage (NCBI taxonomy): Eukaryota > Metazoa > Arthropoda > Malacostraca > Decapoda > Penaeidae > Penaeus > Penaeus monodon. Next base: position 60,228,279 of record NC_051387.1, read on the forward strand.
AAATCCAGACTGCCTCGGGGGTTTTTTTTCACTGTTAAGAAATTGCCAGATACTCTAAATTTCTGGCTGTTTCCCCCCCTTTTTCCCAAAACCGGCACGTTATGCATGGCGACTTCAAGCAAGGCATCCAATTTTGGAGACAACCAGCGAAAGTAATGGTAAGAATTCAAGCATTTCTAATAGTAGATCATGACAGTATAAACAAAAGCAGAGACTCTTTGGGAGGTGGCGGGTTTAGACTACTTTTTGGCAAAAATTTAGTTCATGGAATGTCTGTACTTCACGGGTACGAGAGTTGTTATGACCATTTTGCAATCCGAAAAAAACTATACTGTAACAGCGACTCCCCCCCCTAAATCACCTAGGGTCAGAATAAATTATCCCCCCGGCCTGGAGCATACTTTTAGGGCACGGGGCTATGTGGTATAACACCAAAAAACAACTGTTGAAAAATTTTTTTCAGGATTTAAACAAGTTGTCACTGACTACTATAAAACATGGTTGTTTCCCAAAACTCTCGAAGAAAAAAGGGCCCCGGCCCCCATGCACCGGGGGGGATCAATGACCCCATTTTGGCCAAGGAACATAAACGGGTCCCGGGGCTTGCAATTGTTATAAAAATAGTAAAAACGACAGATAATCTTTTGCAGTTTTTTTAAAGCCCAAAATTCAGGGAAATTAAAAAAAAGATTCGTAGTAAACACTGGGAAAAAATTTCTGCAAGGTACAATAGTCAAACCCCGTGGCTGACATGGGGAGAAAAATTAAAAGGCTGCAGGTAAAACTCTCCAACACCGCATTCCCCGTCACAAGACAGGGTAAAATGCGCTAGGGCAGGGGCCGGGATTTCTCAGCTAAACCACTTTCCCAAAAGGGATAAAAGATCAAATAGACAAATCGAAAATGATCGGAACTTTTAAAATAGCAGTACCTGTGCTGCTATTGACCCCTCCGACTTTGGAAAAAAACGAGTGGGAACTAAATAAGCCCTTTGAAAAAGGGAAGGCAACCGCCCCTGGGAAATGGGATTAAATTCAGCGCCCCTTTGTCACATTACTCAGTACCAGGCAACCCACTTTTGCCCTGTATAGACTCAGCCCCATCACAAAGAAACATCCCCAAATCCCGGACTAAAAGCTTAATCATTCCCCTACCTAAACCTAATATGACAAAAACACCCATTTCCTTGACCCCTGTCTGTCAAAATATTGAGAGGATAATACTGAAAAGGCTTTTGTATCGCTAAAAGCTAAGTTTTCCCCCCGACTGTATGGTTTTCCCAGGGCGTAGCATCAGCACTGTTTTGCAGAATACTTAACAAACACAAAACCCCGGCTGCAACCGTATTTCTTGATCTTAAATCACCTTTGATATTGCAAAAAGAGAATAATTCTTGAGCAACTAGTACTTTTGGTATTCAGGGGAAAAAATGTTAACATGGTTCACAGTATCATCGAATGTCGGGTCAGGTACTCTCAGGGGGATTAAGAGTTCCCCACAAAAATATTTGAACTCGGCACACCTCAGGGAGGTTACTTAGCCCCATGCTATTAACATCTTAAAGCTAATTACTAGGGGGATATACCATTGAGGGAACGCTCCATATTTGCTATGCCCAGATATTTGCATTAAAAACCTCATCCGAGGAAGAATGCAAGAGATTCTGGATATCTCTTACAAGGGTTTTAGTTGGTTAAATTTTCGACTGAAAAAACAAAACTCTTAACCCAAAACAAACCCCCTGCCCCAAATTTCATATAATACATTGGCTAGACTCTGCCATCAAAACAAATACCTTTGGGTGATTGTCAAAATGCGAGTTCACCAGAAACCTGAAGAAAAGGCTGTGGGAGCGGCTGAAGCCACTTAGGCACTTTTTGGGAAAGACCATGGTATCAAACAAAATTTCAAGATCTTTTTCTTGTATACAACGGTCATCATAGATTATATGCATTCACCTAGTGTTGTACAAGGAACAAGTTTACTACTTTAGAACATATACAAAAAAGAAGCCATAATCATTCTTGTGCCCCTAGAAAAACAAGAATTGTGAAAATGAGAACCGACTAAAATACCCTCTGTTTAAAAAAGAATATTTTATATGAAAACCCCATTTGGTGTAAATCAATTAGAGAAACCCCCCCCATTGTCAGAGTTCCAAAAAAACTAAAAAACAGAACAGAGGGGCTACCCTTTTCATGACAACACGATTCTTATCAAATCCAGGATCAAGTAAAATTAAAAAATTATCAGCGAACATACCCCTAAATAAGACCCTACATGGACGTTCTGTACCCCCCTGGGGGAAAAAGTCGGACAAGTATATTTATACACTGCCCCCCAAAAAAAACAGTGTCCCCCCTGCAAACACTTAAATTTTAAATAGATCTTTAAACTCTATCCAATGCATATGAATGCTACACTGACGGGTCCCTTTCAGTCTGGGAGTAAGCAGGAGTGCTTTTGTTTTATAAAAACAATATCTTGAAACACCAGGATTTAGGAGGTTAGGGCTGGGCTAGCACTACGCAAACTGATTTGGGAGGAATACTCATGGGCCCCCGAATTTCTATTGAATCAAGGCTCGGGGGGAAAATTTTTGTGATTCAAGAGTCTCTTCAGGCTTGAACACTCTAGACAAAGGGGAGTTAATATCGCAAAAGACATCAGGAAAAACGTTATTGAAAAGAAGGAGGATGATATACGTTTTTTGGGATTTCCTCGCATGTTGGAATTCCCAGGCTGATCTGCTGATCCCGGGAAAATCACCCGCGCAAGCAAAGTGTGGATATACATCTTGGGGTACCTATTTCCAGGAATTTTTACAATTTAAAAAATTCCTTTTAAAAAGGACTTGACTGAGTTAATTAATTTCAACCCCTGAAAGCTGTAGCATAAAACATTTTTGACCCGGGTTTTGGCAAGATTCCATTCCCTATGGTTTTTTTATAAACAAGAACAAGACAGTGTGATTTTGACCGCAAAAATCAGGGTTTGGGTTGATTATTTGGGAGCCAGTACGTTTGTAATGTCGAAGAAACTAAATGTAAAATGTGTAAAGAAGAATTAAGCGAACGCTTGTACATTTATCTCAGAGTGCCCTGGTTTTTAGCCTTTCAGGCCACCAGCTTGAGGTTGGAAACTATGTAACATTTTTATATCCTCTGATGTCTTAGAAGAATACTTTTTATATCCTAAATTTTGGGAAAGTAGATCCATGATGATATCAAATGTAGCAAGCCCTTTCCCGCCCAAGCTGTACGCCGGCGTGGCGAGAGTGATAAAAAGACTTGTAAATTTTTCCTTTTTTAATTGAATAGTACTTTTCATAATAATGCTATGCCTAAAAATGAAATCTAATACCATTATATGGTATAAACCATACAAAATTTTCCACAGCTGCCCACGCCTGTTTCAGTTAGCCGGGGGGTAAATAAAAAGGGCTAAAATAAACTAAAATTAATAAGATAATAATATAGATAAAAATGATAATAATAGTATAGTAATAAAAATAATATAATAATAAAAAAATATAATAAACAATAATGTAAATAATAGTAATATTAAAAACATAATAATAAAAACAAAAATTACAATTAAAAGAAGAAAAAATTTTAAAATATACATATGTACTGTACATACATATACATTACACCCTATATATGATGTATAATATATATATATATATATAAAATTTATATATTATATATTATATTATATATATAATATATATATATATGAAAAGGGTATCTTTACAGGATTTTTACCCTAGTATTTTCCCGGCGTGAAAAAAAAAAGGCATTTCTCTTTCATAGTCTGGGAAAACAGATGTGTTAAATCTACGGACTTACATTCCCCTTTTTTATATCTTTTTTATGTACGAAAAAAAGCATGAATATATAATTGGATCGGTGGAAAGAATTTTGTCGAAAGGGAAAAGGGGGAGATGGATGGATGGGTGGATTGTTGAAAAGATTTTTTGAATGGAAGGAAGGTGGTTGATGGATAAAAGATAGCATAAAAATGATGGAAAGACAGGTAGATAAGACAGGTAAAAAGAAAGAACTACGGGTAAAAAAAATTAACAAAGAAAGACAAAAAAGACGCAGATAGCAGAAGATAGACGTAGTAGGGAGGTAGGTAATACATAGATAGATTGCAAAATGAAAGATAATAGATCTTGTATAAAGAAAAGCCTTTTATACATTTTTCAAAAAGAAACGACTCATGCATAGATATTTATACAGTCGGGGCGTAAACCAGGTTTCCAAAATTATTAAATTCATGTTTTAAAAAAGATTTATATAAACCCTATCCCTTCCGATAAATGTAGATAAAGGGGGAAAGAGAAACCCCCAAAAGTCTCTCAATTGTGAAGATGTCCCTTCAACCTTTTCTACAAAGGACTTGTGTGTTTTTGTCTGTGTTGTTTGTGTGTGTGTGTTGTGGTGTGGTGTGCGTGTGGGGTTGGGTGTGTGTTTGTGTGTGTGGGTGTGTGTTTGGTTTGGGGGTGGGTGGTGGTGGGTAATTTTTTATATATTAATATAATATATATAATTAATAATTAAATATAAAATTATATATATAAAATAATTAATATATATTAATATAATAATATTAATATATATATATTAAAAATATATTTATATAATATTTATATATATATATAGATATATATATTATATAATATATAAAATATAAATATTTTATATATAAATAAAATAAAGTTTTTTTTTTTTGTTATATATTATATATTTTTAAATAATAAATTTTAAAATATATATATAATATATAATATTATATAAAAAAATATATATAATAATAAATATTATATATATTTATAAAATATATATATATATATATATAAATAATTTATAATTTTAATCCCATATTATATTTTATATATGTATAAAAATATATATTATATTATATATATATATATATATATTTTAATATGAAATATGTATATATAATATAATATATATATAAAATATAAATATACATATTATTTTTATATAATATACCCCAAAACGGGAATATAAAATATATAATAATATATAAAATTATATTTTATTTTAAAATATATATATATATCTATATATTTATATTATAATATACATAATATCCACATCATACATTTGACGGGGCCCTTTGACTGGGTGGCTGTCCACCGAGCATAAAATACCTGTATACCCTCCTGGTCAAGCTATGATGAAAAAAAAGAGGGGAAAAAAAATTAGAAATAAAGGGGAGAGGGAATTTAAAAATACTAGCAATTGTAGGGTAGATAAAAAAGTGGATGAAAATTCTGCACAGTGAAAGTGGATAAAAATAAACATACAATATTTCGGGCTATATTACAAACTATTAATCTTTTTTTTCATGCAACTTATCATACATAGATCTCAACGTTTTATATTTATAGTTCCTTAAACATTTAGAAAGCTCTTTTGGGTACCATAAGCCAATTCGAAAAACGACATTTCTGATATTAAGCCGTTAAATATGTTACTATTTCTTGAAGTGATTGTGTGAATATGAAGAACGACTTTCATTTATAAAACGATTCATCATCAAGTAAAGTTCTATATATTTTTGTTAGAGGTGCGTATATATATATATTTGTATATTTGTTTAATTATGTATGTGTGTGTATATTGTACGTATATTGTTTTAGGGGGGGAGGTAGGGTTTATTTACGGGTAATTGTGTGTAGGTGTTTGCGTGTGTGTGTGTGTGTGCGTATGTGTGTGTGTGTGTGTGTGTGTGTGGGGGGTGGGGTGTGTGTGTGTGTGTTGTTGTGTTGTGTGTGTGTGTGTGTGTGTGCGTGTGTGTGCGGGTGGGTGAAGTATGCGTAGTTTTAAATACATCGGGTCTTCATACTTACACTCACCCTCACAACATCGCGATCCACCTAATCTCCCCATCCCTTTCCCAATCAAAATCCTTCACTCTTTCTTCTTTTTACTTTTTCCTTTTTCTCTTCTTCCTCCTCCCCCTCCTATATCTCTATCTCTTCTCCTCCTCCTTTTCCCTCTTCATCCACCTCCTCCTCCCTTCCTCCTCCTCTTCCTCCTCTTCCCCCTTTTTCCTTTTCCTCCTCCTCCTCCACTTTCTCTTCCCCTCTTCCTCCTCTTCCTACCCCTCCTCCTCCTACCCTTCTTCCCACTCTTCATTCTCTCTTCCCCCTCCTCCTCCCTCCCCTTCCCTTCCTCCTCCGTCTCTTTTTCCCCCTTAATCCCCCCTCTTCTTTCCCCTCCCCTCCCTCCTCCCTTTCCCCTTTCCCCCTCCCCTCTTCTTCCTCCCCCTCCACC
>NC_051387.1:60249592-60252092 GCF_015228065.2 Penaeus monodon
TAGAGTACCTGAGCCGACCGATTCGATAGATACATGTGAATCCATGTTAACAGTTTTCCCTGAATACCAAAAGTAGCTAGTTGCTCAAGAATTATTTCTCTGTTGCAATATCAAAGGCTGATTTAAGATCAAGAAATACGGTTTGCATGCCTGGGTTTGTGTTTGTTAAGTATTCTGCAAAACAGTGCTGACTGCTACGCCCTGGGAGAAATCCATACAGTCTGGGGGATAACTTAGCATTTATGCGATACATAAGCCTGTTCAGTATTATCCTCTCAAGTACTTTGCACAGACAGGAGGTCAAGGAAATGGGCCTGTATTTGTCAGTATTAGGTTTAGGTATGGGAATGATTAAGCTTTTAGTCCAGGAGCTTGGGATGATTCATTGTGATAGGCTGAGTCTATACAGGTGCAAAAGTGGGTTGCCTGGTACCTGAGTAATGTGACGAAGGACGCTGTAAGTAATGCCATCTTCGCCAGGGGCGGTTGCCTTACCTTTCAGAAGGGCATTACTTAGTTCCCACTCGGTTATTTCGGCAAAGTCGGAGGGGTCAATAGCAGCACAGGCTACTGCTATATTAAAGTTCCGATCTATTTTCGACTTGTCTAGTTGATCTTTTATGCCTTGTGGGAGTGAGCTTAGCTGAGAAATCCCGGCCCACTGCTCTAGCAGCATATTAGCCTGCTCTTGTGACTGTGGAACTGCGGTGTTGTGAGAGTTTTACCTGTCAGCCTATTAATTTTTCTCCACATGTCAGCCACAGAGGTTTGACTATTGATACCTTGCAGAAATTGTTCCCAGTGTTTACTACGAATCTGAGTTTTTAATTCCCTGAATTCCTTGTTGGCTTTAAGAAACTGCAGAAGATTATCTGTCGTCTTACTATCTTTATAACAATTAGCAAGCTCCTGGACCCGTTTATGTTCCTTGGCCAGAATAGGGTCATTGATCCACCCCGGTGCATGGGAGGCCTGGGGCCTCTTTTTCTTCGAGAGTTTTCGTGAACAGACCCATGTGTTATAGTAGTCAGTGACAACTTTGATTAAATCCTGAGAAAATTTTCAACAGTTGTTATTTCATAGGTGTTATACCAGTCATAGACCCGTGCCCTGAAGTGATGTTCCAGGCCCGGTGGGATAATTATTCTGAGCCTAGGTGATTTAGGAGCTGAATCGCTGTCTACAGTATAATCTGTTCGGATTGCAAAGTGGTTACTAATTCTCGTACCAGTGAAGTACAGACATTACCATGAACTAAATTTTTGCCAAATACGTAATCTAACCTGCCACCTCCCAAATGAGTCTCTGCTTCTGTGTCATATACTGTCAGTGATCTACTATTGATGAAATGCTTGAATTCTTCCCCATTACTATTACGCTGGTTGTCTCCAAGTGTGGATGCCTTGCATTGAAGTCGCCCATGCCATAACGTGCCTTGGTTGTGAAAATTGGGAGAGAACTAGCCAGAAATTAGAGTATCTGGCATATACATTATACAGTGAAAAATACCAGAGGCAGTCTGGATTTTTAGATGATGAAATTGAACATCAGTGTTCTCGGATTTTTTAACTAATTTATGTGGCAGTGTTACCTTCACATATGTCAACAATCCAGTCATGGCTGTATTCACATATGAATAATACCCCTTAAGTGCAGGTGCTATTTTCATCTTAGCAGCGGCAGCAAAAGGTTCTTGCACGCATATAACATCAATATTATATTTGTGGATGTAAAATTCTAGATCATTTAGCCTAGGCTTAATGCTACGCATATTCCATGGTATGAATTTGATTGTGCGTTTATCCATATGTGAATATTGTTTTAGTAGGCAACCTGTACTTCATGCTATAATATCATCTAATATTACGAATTATAGATTCACATAAGAAACATATAACTTTATGATTATGGATTTTATTACAGATGGTAGTCGTGGACTGAAAATTAATTTTAACCATTTTAAACATTTGGTCTTAGCTTTGTTCCACTTCTCAGCACAGTCCCTTCCGTTTTTGCGTCAGATGCACGTGAGGGGCTGGTTGCGTCACTGGACTCGACGTCACAGGGATCCTGATTTTGTTCGTGGCTGCTGTCAGCGCTGACACGCCCACTCTGGTTATCAACACTGGCGGTCTGACAGCGATTCTCCTCGCTCGTTCTTTTATCACTAATGGTAGCACTAGTATCACGACAATGACAGTCACTTTTTATTTTTTCCATTTTCTGCTTCAGCGACGTTATTTCATTAATTAAGTTATTGTTTTGGGCTTTCAGAGCTTTCATTTCCTTTAGAAGTTCAAGCACATTTACGTCGCCTTGGTCAGCTGGCGTGACGTCACTTCTGTCACATGGTTTTGCAGGGGATTCCCCCGCCAGTCCTGCGGTCGTCCCTGCCTGAGGGTGAGTGACGGTTGCCTCGGCTGTCGCCTGGGGAGGGAGGGGGGGCGTTGTCTTCAGTTCAGAGAGTATGTCAGCTTTGCGGCCCGAGATACCCTCTGTG
>NC_051387.1:60259592-60277695 GCF_015228065.2 Penaeus monodon
GGTGTGTGTTGTGGGGGGGTTGTGGGGTGTGGGGGGGGGTGGGTGTGAGGGTGGGGGGGGTGTGGTGGGTGGGTGGGTGTGTGTTGCGTGGGTAGAGGGAGATAGAGAGATGAGAGAGATAATATATAGAGAGAGAAGAGAGAGAGAGAGATGAAGAGAAGAGGGAGATATATATATTAGATCATATATATTATATATAGTATATAGATAGAATATAGGTGCAGATAGGATCTATGTTATATAGAGAGAGAGAGAGAAGATTATAGATAAGAGCTATATAGATATAGATAGCGATGTATATATATAGATATATATGATATAAGTATATAGATTAATATATATATATATAGTATATGAGATAGACAAAGAGAGAGATAGAATACAATAGAGAGAGATAGATAGATAGATGAGATAGATATATAAAATATAATGTTATATTATGATAGAGTAGATTATAGCATAGACTAGAGATATGTATAATATTATAGAGGTGGAGCATAGAGAGGAGATAGATATATATATTGCTATATTATATAGAGATAAATATATATATATATAATATATATAGAGATATATATATTGTGGGTGTGCGTGTAGGGTGTGTGGGGGTCAGGAAATATAATAGAGAGATAGAGATGTATATAGTATATATATATATATATATATATATATATATAAGATTAGTATTTATATCTAAGAGGGTATATATCTAGAGAGATAATATATTATATGAGATGAGAGTATATATATATAGAGATATAATGTATATATATATATTCTATATATATATATATATATATATATGTAAGTAGATATATATATTAATATATACCTATATAAGATATAGTAGATAGATAGATATATGTGATATTATACTCGTAGTATATAGAATAGATGTATGTATAGATATTATATATATATTATCATTATTTATATATATATCTATATAATATATATATATTATATATATATAATATAACATATATATATATATATATATATATATATATAAATATATATTATCTCTCTCGCTCTCTCTTCTCTCTATCTCTCTCTCCTTCCATTCATCTGTCTCTCTCTCTCTCTCTCTCTCTCTCTCTCTCTCTTCTCTCTCTCCTCTCTATATATATTATAGATATATATATATATAATCTATATAGATATATATATTATATATATATATATACTATATATATTAATATATATATATATACACATACTTTTTTATTAAATATATATCTATGCCACATGAAATATACATACCCGTGAGTAACGGTGACTATAAAACTCTAATACGAACTTCATCTACCTTCTGTAAAATGCTCTCCATTTGAAGGCAGCGAATAAAAGTGAAAAAATGTTTGGCCCTTGCCAATGCTTTTAGTCAGAGTGAACGATGTGTCCGTGAGTATCAATATCGTCGTCTAACCCCACTTTGCGCTGCTTCAATACATAAAATTTTCTGTTTAACTGTCTCTGAAAAATAGTTACGTTCCCTGTTTTTTCGATAAAGGAGGATTTTAATATGTTTGTTTTGACTGCCAATTATTAGGAATCTCTCTCTCTCTCTCTCTCTCTCTCTCTCTCTTTCTCCTATAACTCCGCTCCTCTCTCTCTTTCTCTTCGCCTCCCCCACCTCTCTCTCCCCTCTTTCTACAAGAAATGCGAAATGTATTATAGTGATTTTGATTGGACCTGATCAGCGTCGGCGAAAGGGACAAGGGGGGGGGGGTGACAATTTTGCAATCAGGGATGTAATATAATAAATCTGTCTCAGTTCGGCCATAATTGATGAAGCTTGTGTGTGTGTGTGTGTGTTGTGTGTGTGTGTGTGTGTGTATGTGTGCTTAATAGCAAATAGCCGTAGCTAGAAAACTCTCTTGCTCCTTCATCCATTTTCTCACCTTTCTCTTCTCTCTGTCTGTCTGGCTGTATGTCTCTCTCTCTCTCTCTCTCTTCTCTCCCTCTCTCTCTCTCTCTCTCCCTTCTCTTCCTCCTCTCTCTCTCTCTTCCTCTTCTCTGACTCCACACTGTACACTAGCTCTCCCCGCAGCTCTAAAGGGACGGCTACTGGAATAGAATTATTCCTGTATCATCCACAGACTCGACTCCATAAACGAGGGCGAGATTTGTGAGATGCTAATTGACATCTAGAGCCAATTTGGAGCTGTCATTGAGCTGGATTCCCGTAGAAAAGGTTCCCTGAAAACAAAAAAGACAGTGTGGTGTATTGCTGACAGAAAACTTAGCGACAGTGAGTCGATAATAGTGCACAGAAGGCTAAGGAAACACGAGCGGCATTATTATATAATATTATTATTATATTCATTTTTTTCGAAAGAAAAATTAAAATAAACAGAGCGGTAAATTGGTGCCACAGAAAGCAAAGAAACAGAAAATGGGAATAATTGGTCAGTATCTGTAGACTGGTTGACAATTACTGCGGATTTACATTTTCTTCGGCATATCTATTGAGACTAAAGCAGGGGTTGCATATTCTATCCAGGCATAATGAGTCTGTCTCTGGCTCTGGCGCGTCACTCCCTCTAGACTTTGGGAAATCTTAACATACTGGATGCTGCTTGCTCTCGAATCTGATGTGGGAGCGGTTGGGTGGACTAGTGATGGCGCGAATGGAGATCAGAAATGGGCAATTCTTCGGAAGTAAATGGTTGCTTGGGCGTTTCAAGTTTTTTCCGGGGCGTTTGAGTGTTACCTGTTGTCTTTAGTTCTGTTAGGCGGAGGATAAAAAGAACTTGGGACTCACTTTGTTTTTTTTTCCATCTTAAGCACCAAAGGCATCTTACATTTTTTTTATTTTATAATTTTTTTTTCAAGCCAAATTCTTTAGCATGCAGCATTTTTTAAGGGGTTGGTTGTGGACAGGTGTAATAGGCTCTTGTCAAGTTCAGGGTCATGGAGTGAAAAACTATTTCATCACTTATGTACTAGGGCGGGTTCATTAAACCACTCAGCCTACATTTACCAAAAAGGTGTGTCTTCTGATAGTATGTTACTTGAAAGTCTCGAATGCAAGAAGAACGTGGCTGGCAGGTGTTCTCTTCAATATTTAGTTCGGTTATTTATCAAATAGTATCTGGTTAGTGCTTGTGTGGTTGGACATAGCAGTTACAACGGAAATGGACTTCCCTAAAACGTCAAATAAGATAAATATTCTCCCCACTCTAATTAAATACCTTTCAATATTGTTACAGCACAAAGTCTCAAAGAGATGTTTTGTTTATAACTGTTACGAGACGAAATTCTGTATATGTGTATGTTTCGAGAAACTGGGTGTTGAATTGAAAATCGTGAATGAATATTATTAGCAGGAATCTTTTTCATTTATTAAGGACAATGTGTTTTTTTTCGTGGGAAATATCGTTGTTGTCTGGACAATTATTATTCAGATATAGTTAAGGCTAATTGGATTTGATCTCTGTACTCTTCCCTTGGCTTGCCTTTCTGTTCTGTCTGTTTGTCTCTGTCTCTCTCTCTTAACTCCTGTCTTCTCTTCTCTCTCTCTTCTCTCTCTCTCTCTCTCTCCCTCTCCTCTCTCTTCTCTTCTGTCTCTCTCTCTCTCTCTGTCTCTCTCTCTCTCTCTCTCTCTCTCTCTTCTCTCTCTCTCTCTTCTGCCCCTGTCCCCTTTCTCTCTCTCACCTCCTTTCCCTGTCCCTCACGCCACTCCTCCACAATCAATCCCCACCCTCCCCTCCCCTATTTCTCTCTTCTCTTCCTCTTGCCTCCCGTCTCCTCTCTCTTCCCGCCGTCCCACCAAACCGCCCACCAACGGGATACCACCAGCGGCCGTCACGTCAGGCAGGATTCGGGCCGACAGGGAAATGTGACTTGCACGCAGATCGGTAGGCCGCGTTTGAAGCCCAATGGAAGCAGAAACTCAAGATATCCGTCAGATGTGAAAATCGCTTCCGACTTTCGGGACGTTACTTGGAATAGGGGGGCCGACCTCCTGTCTGCCGAGGACAGGAAGGGCGCTTGTCGTTGTAATATTGGAAAGGAGAACATGTATTATATATAGATATATATATAGATATATATGATAATATATATATTATATATATATATATATAATCTAAATTGTATATAGACTAGATATATATAGATATATATAAGAGATATATATATAGTGTATTATTATTAGATATTATATAATATATAATTACTATATACTAATAATCTATATATAGTATATATATATATATATATATAATAATATACATATATACACATATACCTCCATTGGACATACCACCACAACAACATACACACACACACACACACACACACACACACACACCACACAACCATATATATATATATTACTTATATATTTTTTTTTTTTTTTTTTTTTTTTTAAAGATTAAAATAGATAGATTTAGGGATAGTATAGATACTTATAATCCTCTTTGGGCGATCCTTGTGTGCTGCTGCTGTTGTCGTGTTCCGCGGACGGATCGGGGATGCTGATGTCGGTTCCCGGATTCTGCCGGGTGTTTAAGTTACACAGCGCATGTGTAAGGCAGAGAACGAGGGGAGTGGGGACCAAGGAGCGAGGACGTGGCTGTGGGAACATGTGATGGTGACCCAACCTGGAAAAAAAGGCCAAAACGAGGGAGAGAATATCTATATAATCTAAGATATATAGATAGATATATATATATATATAGATAAATATATATATATTAATATATATATAAGACACACACACTATTGTATATATATACAGATATAGAATACTATATATATATATATTATTATATAATATATTAATAATATAATTACCATATATATATATATTATATGATATATCTATAATAATATATATATTATATATATTTATATTAATATATTATATATATGTGTGTGTGTGTGTGTGGTGTGTGTGGTGTGTGTGTGTGGTGGTTGGTATACATGCTCTCTCTCGCTCTCCACACACACACACACACACCACCACACACACACACACCACACACACACCACACACACCAACACACACCCAAACATATCTATATATATATATATATATATATATATTAATTATAGAGACGATATTTTAACACACACACACCACACCACAACACACACACAATAATATCTTATTATTATAATATTATATATATATATAATATATATATATCGATATTATATATATATATATGTGTGTGTGTGTGTGTGTGTGTGTGTGCTATTATATATATATATATATATAATATATATAATAATATACATATATATATATATATATATACATATATTATATATCTATATATTACGTGTATAAAGAGGTATGATAAGAATGAACATTCTTTTCACATGCTAGAGTTAATTGGACCGGTTTCGATTAATATCTTTCGTCGGAAAGACAACATAAAGAAATTACAGGAGTATATATATCAGACATGAGCTGGGACGAAACAACCAGACGATTGTGATCTTTCCCACTTGTCGTTACAAGTTTTGCTTGCTGTTACCTTGGATAGTTGGAATATGTCCGATGCGGCGTTGGACATTATTTCTACGTCGGAGAACGTTATGCTGCTGTTCACGTTTTTCCTTTTTTTGTTTTTCAATCCAGCCAGGAACACTGCTTTCATTCTAGTTCGGTTGATGTCAGCTTCATCTACACCTGTGTGGACGGGGGACGTCAGCTTTGATGTTCATGGATCCTGGTGCTCAAACCACGGGCCTGTTTCACCAAAGTATGCTGTATATCATCTGCTGCAGGGTATGTGATTTATACAGGCATTTGTAGGATGTCTTTGGACTGCTTCCTGTATCGTATTATGCGTTGTACTTTTCCCCGGATGTGCTGGCGATAACTCACTGTCTTGCACGAAAATATCTGCTGATTCGCCTGGGAAATGTTCATCCTCAAGGACAATTCTTAAGCTTCAGATCTCAGTTGCTCAGTGGAAGAACAGCCAATTACAACAGCCAGATATTTGGCGGTTGCTGCTGTTTATAATTTTGTGGAGAATAATGGATATAACCATCTTCATTTGTAGGGTTTTCTTGTAAACAGAGAACAGATGCATCCGTCATCCTATGGATCAGAGTTTCCAGGAAAGGTAATTTTAACCTCTTCCTACCATGGGAACTGGACTTTCTCGTGACGGAGTTAATCTGCCGTCAGTGTAAGGTCGTATAAATGAAGCTACGACCTTCTTGGGGACTATGACGAGGGACCATCATTTACCGTAACGAAAGCCCCAGTTGATATCTTGCCGATTAATACATTGTAGTTATCCTTCTCCAGCGTTTTCCATAAACAGGCAGGCTATGAACTGCACTCGGGGGAAAAAGCCCTGGAAAGATCACTAATCTGCTGGTAATTTTTCCACCTGAAAAAAGCATAAACTTCACTAGGGCGAACGAAGCTTCTGTTCATGGAGGCTGGTGGACATCTCGACTGCCTCGGACTTGCCTCCGTCTATGAGTACATTTTGAAAAGGGATTTCCTCAAACCACGGCAAGCTTTTTCATTTTTGGGCACCCGGAACTCTGAAGGAAGTTCTAAATGATTGTCCTGAATCTTCAGGGTGGGAATTCACTGATGACCCCCATAGCGTCGGAAGGTTTAGCCAAATACTTAGCCAAACGACGGGGAGCGTTGCCACGGGACCAAGAGGTTGAGCGGTCTCATCGGTACGCCTGGCTTTGTGTACCTGTCAGGAGGGACATTCTCATGATGGAATTATATGTGTTGTGTGTGTGTTCATATATATGTATTAAAGATAATATATATTTACATTAATATATATATGATATATTATATTATATATATATTATATATATAATATATGTATGTATGTATTGTAGAGGTATGTTATGTATTAATATATAATATATGTTATTACTATATAATGTATATATATATAGATATATATATAGATATATCTATATATATATATATATATAGTATATATTTATATATAATATATGATATATATATATATAGATATTACACACATGTGTGTGTTGGGTGTGTGTGTGTTGTGTGTGTGTGTGTGGTGTGTGGTGTGGTGTGTGTGTGTGTTTGTGGTGTGCTGTTGTGTGTGTGGTTGTGTTGTGTGGTGCGTGTGTGTGTTGCGGGGTGAATCAGCTGTGTGTGTGTGTGTGTGCGTTGTGTAACTACCTAATCTATCTATCTCTCTCTATTAATTGGTGTGTGTTGTACATATCTATCTATTCCATCTCTCCTATATAATGTGTGTGGTGTAGTGTGTGTGTACACAATAATCTATCATAGATATGGTATGTGGGGGGGGTTTGTGTTGTGTGTTTTTTTTTTTTGTTGTCCGTGTATCACATATATAAATAAAATTATAATATTATATATATATACGTGCTATTATATACTATATATATATATTATATTTATATATATCTATATATTATGATTATATGTATGTATGATGTATTATATCAAGAAATGGTAGTATATGTGTGTTGTGTGTATCTGTATAGGTATCGTATGTATTATATATATATATAATATATATTATATTATTTATATAATATATATATGATTATATAATAATTTAATATGAAGATATATATATATATAATATATAATATATTTCTTTTTAACCGGTAGTTCATTGTCTGAGCCGCCATGGTCCACAGCCATGATACTTAATTGTAGTTTTCCTGTTGTGATGCTCTTTGGTGATGAGTGAGTATGTGGGTAGGGTCCCCAGTTCCTTTCCACGGAAGTAGTGCCGGTGGTACCCTTTTTTTTTTGTTTTTTTTTTTTAGGCTATTCATTTCTTCTATTCATCCGGGGCTTGGGACCAGCACTTGATTGGGCGGCTTGGGCACCCAGTGGCTAGGTAGGCAATCAAGGTGAAAGTTCCTTGCCAAGGGAAACAACCGCGCGGTTCGGTTGACGCGAAAATGTCTCGAAAATTCATATTGCCCGTCGTGAACAGTCTGAGGGCCGGACGCTCTAACATCGGCCACCGCTGGCCAAATATTTATATATTACATACATATTATATCATATATTTTATATCTATATAATATATATACTACTATATATATGTCATATTTTATATATATCATAACATGTATGTTATGTGTGTGTGTATCTGTTATCTGTTATAGAATATATCTATAGATCTATTCTAACTAGTCTATCTATTTCTATCTATCTATTCTATCTATCTATCTATCTATCTATAAGATATAAGACTATAGGTACAATATATATATTAGGATATAGATATATATAGATATATAGTATATATATATATATAGATAATAGATATTGTGTAGTCTAAGATATATTAATAGATATTATATATATTAGATGATATAATATATATATATAACCATGTACAGAGACACAAAAAACACACACACACAACACACACACCACCACAACCATACACGCACCACCCACACCACACAACACACACCACACACACCACACATTATATACTATATTAGAGTATATATATAGATATATATATATATATATATATAATATATGTGTGTATGTATGTATATATTCATAAATGTATGGTATATGTGGGTGTGTGTATCTGATATGTTATAAAAGATATTATTAATATATATATAATATATATTTATATATATAGAGATTATTATATATATTTATATATATATATGTGTTGCGTGATGTGTGTGTGTGTGTTTGGGTGTGTGGGTGTGTGTGTGTGTGTGTGTTGTGTGTTTTGGTGTGTTGTGTGCGTGTGTGGTGGTGTTATGATAATTTTTCTATATATGTTGTTGGTGCTTCATATTCCTATATTTAGTTGCTTTATGTGGGGAGGAATGGAAGTGCTCAATACATCCGGAAAAGTGAATGTCAAAGGGAATGGGCTATAACAACTGGTCAGGAAAAATTGGAAAAAGTATAGAACGATTAGAATTTATTGGGATTTAAAAAATATATAATTTAATATAGCTGTAGAGGGGGACTAAGAAAATAAAAGGAAAAAAGGGGGGTAGACAGACTGAGAGAAGGAGAGAGAGGAGAGAGAGACGAGAGAGGAGGAGAGGGAGAGGGAGGGACAGGAAGAGAAAGAGAGAGAGAGAGGAGAGAGGAGGAGAGAGAGAGGAAAAGATGAGAGAGAGAGAGAGGAAAGAGAAAGAGAGGAGAGAAAAAGAGGAGAGAGAGAAAGAGAGGGGAGAAGAGAGGATCCGAGGAGAAGGAGAGCTGAGGATGATGGGAGAGGAGAGGAGGAGAGGAGAGGAGGAGGAAAGGAGTGAGAGGAAAAAAAGAGTGAGAGAGGGATGTGGTGTGGGTGAGAGAGAGGGAGGGGTGTATGAGGGAGGAGAGAAGAAAAATGGGTGGAGAGAGAGGAGAGAAAGGATAGGAGAGATGGAGGAAGAAAATGGGAGGGGGAAAAAAGAGAGGGGAGAGAGCGTAGAGAAAGAAAAATCAAGACAGTGAGGAGAGAGAGAGAGAGACGAGGAGAGAGAGAGAGGGAAGAGAGAGAGAGGAGAGAGGAGGGAGGAGAGAGGGGGAAGGGAGAGAGATGAGGAGAGAGGGACGAAGAGAGAGAGAGGAGACGAGAGAGAGGAGGGAGGAGTCGAGAACGACGAGAGGGACGGAGAGAGGAGAGAGAGAGGAGAGGAGGAGAGCAGAAGGAGCGAGGGCCGAGAGCGAGAGAGGGGACGAGGGAGGAGAGAGAGAGGTATCAAAACACGTAACTGTTCAGGTCCACCTCAGGTCATTGTAAAAATGTTAAAAATGAGACAAAAGTAATGGAAAAGTAATTCTCGATACTTTCCTCTCCTGTTTCTCAATACTGTATTTACATGTGGATTAAAGAGGGGAAAAAATCTGACAGCGCTGTCGGGAATAGTCTATAAAGATGCAGTTTAGTGTTAATTAGCTGTTTACGTGCAACTACCTTATGATATCAATTTTCTGATAAATTTTGCTGTCTGTACCATTATCGTCATTATCATTATTATTGTTGAATAGCAAAACACTCTTCCGTGCTGATACAATGGAAGAAAAACCCACAATACAAAAAATCTAGTTTTTGTATTGTGGGTTTTTCTTCCATTATTATTGTTGTAACATCATATTACTACTTTAATAATGCATTATTAATAAGTCATAATAAAACGATCCCATTCGTCTTTATAATTGCATATGAACAATTCAAGGATTACCATTATGCAATTCCATAATTACCTTCGGTGTACCATAACTAAATCAATTAGCACACATTTTCTCCAGGTATAGTTCATCTCTCAGGAATCCCACCAAAGTATCAAGTAACTTATTCATAGTTGTTATTCACTCTCTGTTTCTCAGGAGTGGAAGAGAGCTTCCGTGTTGAGAATATTCAAAAGCACACGAATGCTCAACGCTAATGTAGAGGGGTTTGTGCAGAATGGACATGTTGTTGTGGTATCAGTCGCGTGGTTTTAGGGCTATTTCTCACTGCGCTTGCCTCTTTGCGGTCTTTAGGTGTGAAAACACACACACAGATTATATAATATATATCTATCATTATATATATAGATATATATATATAATTTATATATATATATAGATTAGTATAATATATTTATATAATATATATATTTATTTATAATAGAAATATTTATTATAATATATATATATATATATTATTTAAATTTATATATATATATTATAGATTTATATAATATATATATAGATATATATATATATATATAATATCTATATTGATCTATATTAGATAATATATATATATATATAGAATTTAGATATAGATGTATAATATATTTATATTATCATAATAGATAGATCTATATATATATATATATAAATATATATATAATTTATATACATATAGATATATATATTATATATATATTATTATATTATATATATATATATATAATATTTAATATGATATATATTAGTATATATAATATATATATATATATATAATATATATATTATATATATAATAATATATATGATACTATATATATAAACTGTAGTTTTCATGGTTGTGATGCTCTTGGGGAGTGAGTTAAGTGGTAGGGGTTCCCAGTTCCTTTCCACGGAAAGTGCCGGTGTTACCTTTTTTTTTTTTTTTTTTTTTTTTTTTTTTTTTTTTGTTTTTTTTTTTTTTTTTTTTTTTTTTTTTATGGATAATCATTCTCTCTATTTACCCCCCCGAAACGGAAGCAGCCTTGCCGCGGTGGGGGGGCTTGAGGTCCCAATGATTGGTGAGAGGGACCAGAGGGGCTACCCCATTACTGGAGCGTGTGGGTTCAACAGTGAGGGACGAGGGGACAAAATGCTTCCTGGTGCACCAAGGGCCTCATGAGAGGGGATGGTGTACCCACCATGGCTCCTTCCATCTTGGACTAGGGAGAAACTCTCCACACGTGTGTTTGCCGTGCGTGGCATCCCGTAATTACCAGGAGACAAGGGAGTCATGGAGGTTGAGCGATGCTGCACGCTGCGCCCCTGCAGCTAGCACACACACCTCTTTGGCCTTTATTATGGTTAGGACGGGTGGCTTGGATCAAGGCCCGTCAAGCCAATCGGGCTGGTCAAAATATGGCTAGGGTCAAGCAGGGCACTATTCAGTCGGTAGCGCATAGGTCCCGCGATTGCCATCAGTACTGTTGATAGTGGCTGCGTATATTTCCTCATTACACCTGTGGCTGTGGGAGATTTTGAAACCCAACTATAGCTTCCCCTCGTTGGACTCCAATGGTGGGGGGGGGGTGAGGAAATGAAGAATTCAAATTTGTTATGAGTACTTACCACAATTACAAAGATCTAGCTCCTTACCCGACGATCTGCGCAATCCCTCGACCATGCTCTCTGGAAAATCCACACGTTGTCACTCTAGAACCTTTTCCGTTTACAAAAGGGCAAAGAAGGGAATTCGTAATGGTTCCGGGCTCCAAACCAGGTAAGGAAAGGGGAAAAAACTCCTCCTCAATTCAATTAAGGGATTTACAGGGTTAAATATGAAAGCCATTTCATATAGTAAGTACCCTGGTAGTGAAGACCATTGGATGGTGTATCAATAATGGATCTTGACATCTTTGAGGTTCACGGAAAAAGTTGAAGTATGTCAACGTGATCATCAGTTATCCACCCACAGCGAGTGGTCTAGCTGATAGTTGGAGGTTTGTCACCAGACGAGAGTGTGACCGTCTGCGTGCCATATGTAAATCCTGGGGCTAAAGTTTCATGCTCTCCTTCACAAAACTCTCAATCAGTGTAAGGGAATTGTCTTTCCCGAGACCTGATGAGTATTCTGGGAGAAAAAAAATGTTAGAGGAACTAGTAGAATTTAATGTAGGCAGTAAACACGTTTTAGGAACGAAAGTTGGATTGGTTGGACAGCGAACACACGCTCTTCTTCTAACCTTTTAACACATTAGTCCTTCCAAACGGTTAAGTTAGAATGGTACCACCTCAAGGTTAAAAGGCATATGTGCCCAACCCGATGCGGGGTGCTTCCACTGCCAAGGTTATGGGCATGGAGCCAAATCTTTGACGTTTTAAAGAAAAATGGACAACCAAGAGTATGTGTTAAGTGTGGCGAAAAAGGTCATCAAGGAGATGACAACTAGCAAGGTCCAATATGGCTGTTACCACTGCAAAGAAGCTCATGAAGCTTTCAAAGCAATGTATAAAAGGTACCAAAATTTGAAAAGGGAAAGTATTGGTAATAAGAGCAGGAGCAAGGGAGAAAGTTAGTTTTCCAGGAGGCAAAGGGACGTGCCCGTATGCTGTTTGCACCGCCAGGTAGGTCTGCTTCGGTTCTAGCCCATTACTCCTCCCACCCAACCTTGCCCCCCAATGCTTCTTACAGCAAACAATGCCAACTTCCTCTAACCTCGTCCCAAATTGCTGACAACTGCCTCTGGTGAGTTGTTTCCACCAGAAACGGAAGTAGGAGTGCTGAGGGGGTTCTATTGAGGCGGGAACTCCATCCCAAAGTGAAGGTCTTTGGAGACAATCAGAGGCAAGGTCAGAAGGCCTCAAACGGCGGACAGCTCCAGCGCCACACATCCACAGGAGCATTCGGCTGCTAGGGCAGGAATGCTCCTGAAGTAAAGGCTCAGGCACGCATTTGCCCAGGCAAAGGGAAATTCAGAACCTTTCCCAAAGACTCCAGCTGCAACAAAATACACAGGGGCCTGCCGCTGCTAGGGACAGAAGGCACCTGAAGCAAAGGGCTCAAGGCCCGTCCTTTGCATAGGCAAAAGAAATCCTGACCTGTCCAGGGTAAACCTGTGGCAATAGTTCCACAGGTTAAACCCAACCATAAAAAGGTAAATCAGGATCCTGGAAAGGGAAAGCCTAAAGGTGTGAGGCAAAACTTGACCACAGGTGCTGCCAAACACCTTATGAAGAAAATAATCTTAAAGAACTGGATACCCTAATTCCAATGGAAAATGTCAAGGAATCCATGCCACAATGGGAAAGAACTGCAACATCTGATAGCTTCATGGAAAACCCAGTTTTTCTGTATGCCTTACAAGAGATTCTGACCAGGGAAAATCGTCCCATTTCATGAGGGATTTCAAGTTCAAAGCCCATTATGGAACCTTTGACAATGACCTCATGGAGGAGTAGCAGTAATGGTAGTCATGATATTCCCTGCAGGGGCCATCCACCTGCCAGCAACCATTGCAGGTTGAAGGCCTGTGGAGAATAGGGCTTGACCACTACTACCACTGTTGCATCCATCTACCCTTCTTCCACATAATCTCAAAATAAATGATTTGGAAGATTACTTGGGCAGTTGGGCCACATCCCATTTCTACTCTTGGTGAGATTTCATGGCGGCATCACTCTGGGGAGACAACTTTGTGCAACCCTCGAGGAAGGGCTTGGAGTCCTTGTTCTAAGAGCAGGATTCATTTTTTACTGAACAGTGACACTCCCACATTCCAAGCAAACTGGGACAATCTCCAAATATAGAAACCTATCAATAGGTTCACCTGATTCACAGTTGAACTCAATTGGGAGGTCATGGAAGAAATAATAAACGGAAGACTTACATGGAAGCGACCATTTGCCAATAATTTTGGAGGAGGTGAATGGTATTCCAGTCAATGGAGTGCCAGAGGATGGCGACTTGAAACATGCAGACTGGAATCTTTTAGACAACTGCAGTATTTGCCAAGGATGCTGTTAATGATTTCCATCGTGTTCAAGATGGCTGTTAATCACTTCACAAAGCACGAAATTCACCTTGCAGCAGAAGCAATCCATTCCAAAGTAGCGGACTAGTACCGTCGACCTCCAGTACCATGGGTCTGATGGAATGCCAACAAGATGTCAGAGCAAGAAAAGCTGCATTAAGGCAGTTGAAACGAACGCCCCAGCATTGTAAACCTTAGCTCAGTTACAAAAAGACCCGAGCCAAGGCCAGGGCGCATGCTAAAGGAAGGCTAGGACGGACGTCGTGAGACCGTATGTCTCCTCGATTAAACTTCTGGGACCCCCTTAGCATGGGGTGGGAAAGTGAGGTAAGATTGCTGGAAAGGAGCCACATCCAGATCACAAACTGCCTCTGAAGATAGATGGCATAATCATCCACAGACAAAAAAGATATTGCTAATGAGCTAGTTAAATCCCATGGCAGATATCTCCTCTGGGCATCTTACATGCTCGATTCTCCCCACTTTCGTGCTGAACAGGACAACACCAGTGTTCGTTCTTCAAGTAGGAATGCAGCAGAATTCATGACAACTTGCCATTTTTTGCGCAAGGAGCTGGACTATGCTTTGCAGCTCTGCCGTAAGACTGCCCCAGGAAGTGACGATTATTCATA
This sequence comes from Penaeus monodon, assembly GCF_015228065.2. Classification (NCBI taxonomy): domain Eukaryota; kingdom Metazoa; phylum Arthropoda; class Malacostraca; order Decapoda; family Penaeidae; genus Penaeus; species Penaeus monodon. Next base: position 60,274,400 of record NC_051387.1, read on the forward strand.
TCAAATGAGATCTCACTTACGGATGAGTTCCCAGAAGTTTCTGTTGGGACTTGTTCAATAGGACCTATAGGGAGGGCACAGTGCCATCCACCATGGGAAAAGAGGCTTATAATCATTCCTTTCATAAACCTGGCCAAAGATACTTCCATCACCAGGAAATTACAGGACCAATTTCTCTCACCAGCTGGCATCTGCAAGCTGATGGAGAAAATGGTCAACCTTCAAGGTTGACATGGCGCTAGAAAAAGAAAACGTGCTGACCCATAATTCAATATCGGCTTTAGAAAATTGAGATTCGACCAACAGATGCACTTTGAGGATGGAAAATGCTATACAGAATTCCTTCGCACAGCGACGTCAACATTTGTAGCAGTCTTCTTGACTTTGAAAAGGCTTATGTTACTACTTGGAAAGCATGGCAACTCAGGACGGCTGTATGACATTGGTTTAAGAGGAGAGCATTACCTACCTTAATACAAAGCTTCCTTGCTAACAGGAAAATTAGAGTCGGGGGGAAAACAGTTTCTCTAACCTTGGAAGACCAGCTGGAAGGGGTCCCACAAGGGAGTTCTAAGTGTGGGAACCCTGTTTGCCATTGCTAGTAAATGACTTATAAAGGTGGTTCCAAGTGCTGGTCTCATGAAATTATGTGTATGTAGATGGGACTTACATGTACTGCTTCAGGAGGAAGCTTACAGGATGTGCAAGGGAAAGGGCCTGCGGGACGGGCAAAAAAACCCAGGTTGTACATTTGGGAAAACCATACAGGGGTTAAAATTTTCTCAAAGAAAGACCATGGCTGTACATTTCCACAAACAGGAAAGTTCCACCCTTTCCCCTCTTTTGGGGAGAAAAACCCCTGAAAATTTGTCCAAGGGGTTAAAGTATTTGGGGTTAAATTTTTTTGACTAAAGATTTAAACATGGGTGCCTCACATCAAACATTTTAAAAGGAAAAGGCTAAAAAAGGCATTTAGTTTTTTGCGGGTTCTTTCACATTTCTTGGGGTGCGGGACCGCAAAACCGTTTCCCTTACGGCTTTCCCGAGCCTTATTTTTTAGTAAGTTTGACTATGGTTTTAAGCTTATTCATTCCCCCAACCCCCCCCTGTTCCCCCGGATGTTGGACTGGGTTTTCTAAGGGAAAGGTCTTCAGAATCTTTTACTGGGGCTTTTCGGGTTTTTTCCCTGTGGGGGTCCCTTTTATGCTGAGAGTGGAGAACCCCCTTTCTTTCTTTTAACACCGGGAAAAAATGAACCTAAATTTACTATAGAGACTACAAAGGATTCCGGGTTCCTACATCCAGTTTGGGGTTTTCAACCCCCCTTAGGATAGCCGATCCTTGGGGGGAAAGAATGGGGAAATCTTGTAAAAGGAACTTAAAAGGGCTCACAAAGGGTTTGGCTTTTGGGAAAATTCCCCCAATTCCCCCCCTTGGGGTTTTCAAGTCCGGGGTGGATTTGGTCGGAATTGGGAAAAAAGGGGGGAGATCTGATAGCAGAAGTCAGAGAGAAAAATTTCCCTTTTTGGAAAAATTTCTAAATAACCCAAAGGGTCGGGCGCAAATTTTAAAAATGGGTTTGAAATTTTTCAAATGGTGTGGGGTTTGCAGCAGTGAGCAGAAAAGGAAAAAAATGGGATTGGGAGTCCCTTTTTCTAGCACCTCGATCTTCACTGCAGAGTTTTCATTCCCTCCTTGCAGCATTTTAAAATGGGCTAGAGTCTTATGGGAAACCCTTCTATTGTTTATATATTGGGGACTCCCCGTAAATGCCCCTTGGGAAAGCCAAACAAGAGCTTAAAAATCTCACATCCCCGTAGTGGGGGGAGGTTCCCAAAAATTGGGGTTGCATGATGTCAACACTAAAAAAATAATCGTGGTTGGGTTTCCAGCCATGTTGGTTTTCAGTGGGGAAAGAGCGAGCTGATCAAAGGTAAGGCAGTGCCCCTCAGCCCTTTTGGATGCTCTTTTCCTCTCCCCCACACCGACCTTTAAACCCCGCTCAGGAGTTGTTTTTTCGCGATAAATGGAAGGAACAATGGGGCAAATCTCCAAAAAATAAACGCGAGAATTTTGAGATGACCTTGGCGTTTGGGGGGCTAGCATCCATCCCAACCCAAAAGTGGAAGTTGCATTAACAAGGCTAAGAATCGGCAAAACAAAACTGACTCATGGGCCCGGGGGCTAAAAAAAAAGGCACTTTGTGAGGGTCCCAAAAGCCCTTTCCAAAAGCACATGTAGTGGAAAAAAGTGCAACATTCTCAAAAAAAAGGGGAAAAGTAATTTTTCTCCCCCATATACCTGAAGAAAAGTATTGGGGGAGGATTTTTTGACCCTAGAGGGTCTTATTTTGGGCCTTAGGGGGGACTAATTTTTTTTTAATAAAATTTAAATTATGCATAATGTTTTTGCCAAAAATTTTTACACTTGATAAATATTTATGGGGTTTTATTTTTAATTTTTTTTTATTGTTTTTTAAAGAAATCTATTGGTAGATTTTTAAAGTTTTAAAAATTTTTAATATTTCTGGTTTAAAAAAGGTATTTGCCGCCCAAGAACCCCTTTGCTGTTGACGCGGCAGATAATTTTAAATAATCAAACAATTCAAATTTAAAACCCCGGGCTTGGGGCCCCAATGCCTTCCTTTTTGGGGGAAAAAAAAAGTTTTACCTTTTTTTAAAGGGCGAGGCGGGAGACCTAGGCCCATTTGGAAAGGCCTTTTCCCGGGTTTAAAGGGGCCCCCAAAAACCCAAAGGCTTCCTCTCAAAGGGGAGGCCATTTGGGGGCCGCGAAACATGGGGGGGATCCCGGGTTGCCAAAGGGCCTATTTTACCAGCCCAAGGAACCCGGCCCCCTTTTTTTTCCCCAAAGGACTTTAGGAAAAGGGTTTGCCCCAAAAAAAAAAAAAAAATCCCCGGAAAAAGGGGGGAAAATGGCTTCTTTTCTTTTCTCATACATGTGGAGGTGATCATAAAACCCACAGTCGTGGGGGCTTCCCGATTGTTCCCAAGGGGAAGACTCCAACCAGGCAAGTCCCGGGGAACCCTGGGGAAAAGGACCCCAAAGCTCCACCCTTGATCTGGGTAAAAAAGGGGGACCTAACAAACCCAAAGGGACTTATGTGCCGAAAACCCCTTCGGTGTTTCAAGGCCAAAAAATTTTCGGACACCACCAGGCTTAAATGACGCCCAAGGGCCCAAAAAGTGGTGTCCCGTAGCAAACACAAAAAAACCCGAGGTTTTGCATTTTAAGGCACATAAAAAAGAAAAGAAGGACCAACCCAACAACCCCAAAGG
>NC_051387.1:60287795-60296184 GCF_015228065.2 Penaeus monodon
CACACCCCAAAAATTTATAAAAATTTTAAAAATAAAAATAATAATAATAATATAAAATTATTTATTTATAAAATTTTAATAATATATTTTTATTTTAAAATTTTAAAATTTTTATATTGTGGGGTGTGGGGGTTGTGTGGGGTTTTGGGGTTGTGGTGTGTGAACTTATTTTTAAATTAACTTATGTATAAAAATTACATTTTTTATTCTTTAATCTTTTCCTACACACCCACCACCAAAAAAACCAACACAAAACCACCCCACACCACGTAATTATAAAATTAAAAATAATATATATTATTAAATTATATATATATATATTTATTGTATTTTTTATATGCTTATTATATTTAAAATTTATTTATTTATAATTAATTTAATATACATATATATTATATATATAAATAAAAAATTTAATATGTAATATTTTTATATATAATATTTTATGTTATTAAAATTATTAAAAATTTATTAATTATAATATAGAATATTATAATTTATTTATTTATTCATCATATTTTTATTTATACATTTATAAGTAAAAAAATGAATATATTAGAGAAGATAAAAAAATCATGATGCATTGCAAACTTTTTATAAACTAAAGTTTTATGTAGTATATATCACACACACACACAAAAACACAAAACCCCAAAACACACACACAAAACACACAAACCAAAAATATATATTTTAAAATTTTATAAAATATTTTTTATATAATATTAGTAATATAAAAATATAAATAATTATATAAATATAAAATAATTATTTTAATATATTTTTGTACATATAAAATCTAATAATAATATATATATATATATATATATATATATATTTTAAAATATATCATACATTATATATATTTTAAAATTTTATATTATTTTTTTTTTTTTATATTAATTGTGTGGGTGGGGTTGTGTTGTGGTGTGTGTAAAACCAATTATACATTAAGCAAAAATTTACCCGGACCGGGGGAAAAAAAAAACCCCCAATCTCTCATATTTTAAACAAACTTTTTCCCTTTTCTGAGAAAAATTTTTCTTTCCCCCCTTTTCTTAACCCCCGGGGGGGGGGGGGGGAAACAAAAGGAAAATTATTATTAACTTATGTTCCCTATTTAGTTGGCGGAGAGGGGTTTTTGCGGAAATTGTGCTAAATTTTTTTTGGCTTAGCAAATTCTGAGCTAGATTATGGGGGATAAGTAAGGCAAAATGCTAAATTTATTACTTTGGGCTTAAGTTTGTTTTCCCAAAAGGATAAAAGAAAATGGTGGCGGGGTTTTTTTTTGTATTCTTTACTTTTTGGGCGTAGAACTGAGCAGGGTTATTAAACCGTTTCGTATAGAATACCTTTTTTAAAACGCAAAACTCTTCCCATGTTTAAATCTTTAAAAATTTAATTGAATAAATTTTAGGAGAAGAGGGAGTTTTTAATCAAAGAACACCAAACTATTGTTTTCATAAAAATTTTAGGGAAAAATCTGTTTATTCAGGGGGTTTTGACAGTTAGGGTTCATCACCTATCTGAGTGTCCATTTTTTTTTCTTTTTTTTCGGGCCCCTCCCCCCGGCGAAAGGTCCGCAGCATAGTCTTGGCTTTTTTTTACAGCGGTCCCCTTTCCAACCAACCCTCCCCTTCATCCGGGGTTGGGGGCCCCACAGGATACACTGGGTTTTTTGGACCCCATGACGTAGGCAATCGAGGTGAAGTTTTGGCCGTGGAAAGAAGCACCGGCCCGGGACTCGAACTCTCGAACCAGATTGTTATAAAAAATCTTTTTTTATAACCCCATAATCGTTACATTGAAAAGGGATATGGTTTCCATTAAATACTTTCACCCTCAAGGGGTTCAAAAAAAAGTTAACTTCGCGAAATTGACATGTGGGTTTCTCTGTGTTCCTGTTGGAGGGGAACTCGGGGATGTGAAATAAAAATTTTCTACTGGCTCTTGTGTGTGTTGTTGCGTGGTGTTTTTTGTGGGTGTGTGTGTGTTTGTTGTGGTGTGTGTGTGTGGTGTTGTGTGTGGGGTGTGTTTGGGGTGTTGGGTGTGGTGTGTGGTATAATTTTAAAAAAATCTATGATGATAAAAATAATAAAAGAAATATAAAATTAAAATGTACAGGTTATGTACTACTAAGTGGGAAACGGTTTTATGTTGCAAAAGTATAAAAAGGGATGAATGGGAAAGAATATCTTTACAAAAAAAAACTCTCATCATTATCTCAAGGGGCTAACGCCGAGGGGGGCGCATGGCCCATCCACCCTTCGTTTCCAGCCACGAGGATCCCTCGAGGCGAGTCTCCAGGCAGACACAGGGCCCATCTCTAGTTCCTCACGACAGGTCTCGTCGAGCTGCCCAAGCCATGATCTCCTAGGACGTCCCACAGGTCTCCTCCACCCAGGTTGTCTCGCAGAGAGACAACCTGGTGGGCAGGGTCGTCCATAGGGAGGCGAGCTAGGTGGCATATAGCCTGAGTTGGCGATCCTGGATTAGGGCAAGTAACAGGTCCCATGCCAGTCTCACCGGTGTAACCGCGGTTGGACACGTGGTCCTGCCAACTGTACCCCATGATCCGGCGAAGGGACTTGTTACAAAAGGCATCAAGGCGAGACCCCAAAGGCACTGGATAGCATCCGGGTTTTCGCTTCCATAGAGCAAAACTGGAAGTATCAAGGCCTTGAAGACACGCAGCTTGGTCCTTCTCCCATAGGTACCGACATCTCCAAACGCCTTGTTGTCGAGTTCATGGCCCCTGTTGCCAGACCAATCCGTCTACTGACTTCCTGGTCTGACAACCCAGAGATAGGGGACTAAGCTACCAAGGTATGTAAAACTTTCTGTGACTTCAACGTCCTCCCCGCAAGCATGGATCGACTGAACGGGTTCCCTAACAGGCCCCCAAAGTCCTAAATCTTGGTCTTGGTCAGGAGACCTCTAAGCCTAGGGGCTTCGCCTCTTTGCTAAATGCATCAAGAGCCCCACAAGTGACTCCAAGGACTCAGATAGGATGGCAACATCGTCGGCAAAGTCAAGGTCGAGACTTAATATTGCCTAGTGTTGCTCCGCAGGGACTTTGGCTAGTAGCTTTTGCCCATTATCCAGTCCATACAAGTGTTGAAAAGTGGGGGTGCAAGGACACAGCCTTGCCTCACCCTGAATTAACAGGGAAGAAGTTCGACATCCCCCCACCACACTTTACAGCACTTTCAGTACCAGTATAGAGGCTTGCTATCAGGCCAATAATCTGTGTCGGAAATTTCCCCCTGAGCCTCAGGATCTCCCATAGCGTTCCCGATGCACCGAGTCAAACATTTTCTTGAGGTCGATGTAGGCTGAAAGAAACCCCCACGACCAAACTCACGACGGCGTTCCACAATTACTCGAAGCGCTAGTATACGGTTATTGTAGACTTGCCAGGAGTAAATCAACTGCTCCGGTCTCTGGTGCCTCAGTAGGTGGTTGCGGACCCGTTTCAGAAGAATGTGACGAAAACCCTTTGCCTGGTATGCTGAGCAGTGTAATGCCACGGTAGTTGCTACAGTCCCATCGATCCCCTTTCCCCTTCCAGAGAGGGATGACCACGCCCCTCAGCAGGTCAGGGGGAATGGTACCAGACTGCCAAATGGCAGTCAGGACTGTATTCAGGCCCCGAGCCATAGGTTACCCCCAGCCTTAGCAGTTCAGCAGGGATATCACATATGCCTGCAGCTTCCCACTCTTCAGCTTGGAATCGCCACCTAACCTCTGTTAGGGGAGGGGTTCCTCGCTGATGGGTGGGGCCGGCACAGGCACTGAACATCGCTTGCATCCAAGCTAACTGTTGGAGGATCCACCTGGGGACAAAATGTTCAAAATACTCAGCCCACGTTCACGAACCCCAACATGATCTGAGATGATCGTCCATCCGCTGATCGACTGCAGTCATCTGTGAGGAGGGCTTAGGGTTCTTTTTTCTCAGGGCTTGGTAGGCAGGGCGAAGGTCATTTTCCAAGAAAAGGCCTTCGCCTCCTCAGCAAGATTCCTGATGAACTGTTCCTTGTCCCCTTCTCAGCAGTGTCCGAGCCCTACGCACCATGGAACGACGCAAGACAATACATCTCTTGTATTGTGAAGATATTCTCATCCATACCTTTTATACTTATAATGATAATAATAATAATAATAATAATAATAATAATAATAATAATAATAATAATAACAATAATATAATGATAAATAATAATAATAATAATAATATAATATATAATAAAGTTGTAATAATAATAAAAAATACCATCCGTAATCTTCCTTTTCAAAGGAATCCACATGCATATCCACATCATCGCCACTTCAGTTCCCTAACGAAGCAAAAGTTCCAAACAAGAGTGTTGATATAAACGACCACGCCCCCCCCACCCCCACCCTCAAAACACACACACAAAAAAAGAAAGTTCTTTTATGAGCCGATGCTCCTCAGCGGAAAAAACACTTTTCCCTCTCTTACAAAATGTTCGTTTTCCCGTCCGGCGCTTACCTGCTTGACAAGGCTTCCCCGTCAACAAATTGTTTACTTGGAGAGGAATAAAATGTGTTGTTAGTGAGGTTGGCGTCGTTTCGGTGTGTTAAGTGCGGCGGAAGGTGAGTTTCATACAGCTGCTTGCTTTGGTACATTTTGCACAAGAGTTCGTTAGTTCTGGTCATTTTGTACAGGGTGGTTGGGGTAGGTTGAGGGGGGGGGGTTTGGAGTATAGACTAACTAAGGGATTATTTATATGTACATATTGCATGGAGGTATGTGTAATGCATATGAGTTGTGTTTTATCTTCGTTTTTATTATTATTTCTCATTTTTATTTTGAATTTTCATTAGTGCCAATATAGCATCATAATTTATCCTTGTTATTATTTTCATTATCATTATCGTTTAATGTGTCATACATACATACAGACAGCATACATGACAGAGAAAGATGATAAACAGACGGAGGAATTTGGCAGGGAGCTTGCATCACCCTCTCCCTTCTCCCTCTCTGTCTCACCACCGCCGATGGGTTTCCCTTTGCAGTCAGCTTTCCGATAAATGTCCATATAAATACAGAACATACAAAACTCGCCCGCACTGCGTATTTAAGCATTGTCCACGTGGAGTAAAATCTGTTTATGCTTTTTACAAAGACGAGAATGCTCACAAGCGAACTGGCTAGTCACTTGGAGCCATGAACTAGCAACCACTTTTACAAATTGTTGTTGGGAGTAATTATAACGTTGATTTTTACTGGATCTTTTAATCCTCAGAAGTTTTTTTTTCTTTTTTTTTTTGTATATGTTCCATTCATATCTACCAGCTGTATTTATCAACCTATTAGGTCATCTATCTATCTCTCTATCTGTGGTCATCTATCTATCTCTCTAACTCTTCTATATATGTATGTCTATTCTTCATATATCATCACGTTCGGTGTCAACGTATCACTAATTCATGAAATATTTTTAATTCCCAATTATGAGAGTGTGTGATTACATCAAACTACCTAAATGAAACAAAATCTTACTATATTCGACTACTGAAACAACGACCGCTTGGAACAAAATACACTTTTTGTATTGAAGAACGTCCCTATTTAAATATGATTATAAGTATTAACACAATATGACAAGTATAAAAAAGTGATTTGATGTATGGTCATATTATACTATCATATTTACAAATCCTATGTTACTGTTATTTACACTGACTGATCAACTGTCCATGTGTCCTTGTTTATTCTATGAATATATATGTATATATAGATAAATATATATATAATATTATATATTATATATGTATCTGTTATTATACATATTTGTATTATAATACATATATATAATATATATATATATATATATATATATTATATTATTTATATTATATATATATACTACTCTATATTATATGTATATCTACATAGCTATGTATAATATCTCTATATATCATCTATATAATCTATATCATCATATCTCCTATATATATATATCTGTGTGTGTGTGTGTGTGTGTGTGGGTGTGTGTGTGTGTGTGTGTGTGTGTATGTTGTGGTGTGTGTGTGTGTGTATGTGTGGTGTTTGTGTGTTTGCTTGCCATATGTATTTCTGTCTGCTGTTTTATAATGCCTGTGTGCGGTTTCTCATTAATTCGTGTCCATCAAAATAACACAAATGAAGCAACCTAGTAATATAGGTAGCATAAATAATACTAATACTAATACTAATAATAACAACAACATGATACTAATGCTTAAGTATAATGTGAATTGATAATGATAACGTAATAATGATGATAGGATAACTGATTAATGATGATGATATGATACCGATAAATAGTGACAATAACAGTTATAATAAACGAAATACCAACACAACACAACAATCCTACCCAACACCACTGACCAAAAACCTTTACTTCGCCGCCTGCATTAGCAACACACTCAAAATCTCACGCATGTGTTTTTCGAAGCTCATTCGGTCGGGCCGACAACACCTATATAGCGAGGTGCAAGGGAGAACCATTGTGGCATTCCGAGTCAGATTTATATTTACTGTGTTGGGGAGTCGATGAATAAAAACGAATGAATTAAAGTAAGTGAAAAATGTGTATGATTGGGAATCGCATGGTATGTAGGATTTTTTGGAAACGATCTGTAGAATTCATGTGTGTGTTTGTCTAGATCTATATCGGGCCTTATTTGTAAAAGTAGGTTATGGCTGTCGGTCTATTACTAAGTTATTTATTTAACTATCTACTTATTTATCTAATTTAACTACTACACATTGCATAAATATACATACACACACCACACTCTATGTGCATACATATATACATATACATTGAAAAATATATTTTTTTTTTTTTTTGTTTGTGGGGGGTTGTGTGTGTGTGTGTGCGTGTGTGTGTGTGTGTGTGTGTGTGTGTGTGTGTGTGTGCGTGTGTGTGTGTGTATGTGTGTATGTGTGTGTGTGTGCGTGCGTGTGTGTGTGTGTGTGTGTGTGTGTATGTGTATGTGTATGCATTGTAAATGTACATATGTATGTATGTATATCTATATTTATAATACATATATATATTACATATTTTTAACACAAGTAATCAGAAGACCAACCGAGTGAGAGATAAAACGAGAGCGCTTGCCTTATCAGCGGGCGGGCCCCGTCCCGGACCCGAGTGCCGCGGGGCAGCCCTAACGAAAACACGTGTTCCGCCGGAGCAGAAAACGCCGCTGGCCAAGTACTCTCGAAGAAGCGGTGTATCTTCGAGACAACTTCTTGATAACTACATGATATATCTTATTATAAAGAAACAAATATAGATGAATACAGACGGTATGTTGATCATCAGCATCTCGGCTCCTCAGGAGAGCATGACGAGGAAATAGATTTTGGTGTCGTTTGGGTGTTGCCAGCGCCTGACTTTACGTGTTGCTTTAGATTGCTGTTAATTAATGTCAATGACGTCTTTGTTATATGACCCGGTGTTTCTCTCGCGTCCACTCCGTGTGTGTGTGTGTGGTGTGTGTGTGTGTGTGTGTGTGTGTGTGTGTGTGTGTGTGTGTGTGTGTGTGTGTGTGTGTGCAACAATGTAAATAAGTGTAAGTATAAGTAACACGTCCCCTTCCATAATCTCCTTCACCTCTCCCTCGCCACAGAGAGAACCCCCCTCCGCCCCCCTTCCCCTCTACCCAAATCCTCTCTCTCCTCTCCTCCTATCCCCTCTCCCTTCCTCCTTCCCCCCCCCCTCTCCCCCCACCCCACACCCTAATTTTTCCCGTTTTTCCCCTTCCCCTAAAACGCACCCCCGGCACTACCCTTGTTTGGCCAGCCCCTTCAGCTTGCCTTCACGCATTCCGGTGTAAAAAAACTCACGTCAAATGGGCCGGAAGGGGAAAGCCACGTTTGGCTTTTATTCTCGCCCTTTTTTGGTTTTATTGCAGAATCTTTGTCAAATGGGGCTTTGTGGGTTGCCGATTTGGGATGAAAGGTGAAAATTTTAAGGATTGGGTGATGTTAAAATGTCGATTAGAAATGATATTGATTATGATAAAAATGATGAAATAATGATAGGATTGGAAATAAAAATAAAATAGATGATGTTAATTATATATATATATATTATATAAAATTTTAAATATATTATAAAATTATATATATATTCTATAAAATATATGCATTAATATATAAAATTATATATTTATATATAAAAATATTATATTATATATTATATATATATATTATATATAAAAATATATATTTTATATATATATATATTATAATATTTATATAGTGTTGTGTGTTGCGTGTGTGTGTGTGTGGTTGTGTGTGTGTGTTTTGTTGAAAAATGTTATAATTTTTTTTTAAAAATTATATATCTCTATATAT
>NC_051387.1:60296284-60306284 GCF_015228065.2 Penaeus monodon
TCTATTTTTTCTCCCTTTACTGCGTCTCTCAAAATTCCCCTGATGCGGTAAATGAGCTAAATAAAGACAAGAAAGATAATGAGTTGAGGCATGACCCGAAAATGTCATGTTGTGTCGGCGATTTGGGCTTCGTTCGGAGCCTTGGTTCGTGCGTCCCGGGGCCCGGGAGCGAGGGGGATGGGTCGGGGCGAAGGGTCTTTTACACGGACCATGGAGACATACACGTGTGTGGTGTGTGTGTGGTGTGTGCATTAAATTACAAAAAAAAAATATAGGGTTTATATATATTATATAAAATATATATATATATATATATATATTATATTGATATAATATATAATAAAATATATGTATATATAAATAAATATTTAAAATATATATAAATATATATAATATAATATATTTATTATTAATATTTTATATAATATATTTTAATATAATATATGTATTATATGATATATATATATATATATAATTTTTAATAAAATATATTATATAATATATATTATATATAATATTATATAAATATAATATATTAATAAAATACATAAAATATAAATATATATATATATATATAAAAATAAAATATAATATATATAAAATATATATAATAGAATATTTTATATAATTTTATATATATATATATATAATCCGCGGAACCAAAAGAAAAACAGGGTAACAATGGTGGTGTTGACGCAGTCGGGAAAACGAGGATATTTTACACACGAGTTGTGTGTGTGTGTGTGTGTGGTGGTAGATATATCATATATATATATATAGTATATCATATTAGTAGAATATATCTATAATAGGAGATCTCAGCTATAGAGAGCGATTAGTATATAATATATTATATATATTGCAGTATATATATATATAAATATATATACTATATTAAATATTAATATATATACGTATATATTATATATATATATATAGCTCTATATATCACAATATATTATATAATAGAGATTTTATATATATATATATATCATACACACAACACACATACAAACGCGGGGTAAAATATCTCCTTTTACTCGACTGCGTCAACACACATTGGTACTCTGTTGTCTTTGTGTATTCCGCGGCGGATAGAACGAATACTTATCCAAAGTGCATTATTTGTACTAGATATCAAGGAAAACCCGCCCGCCGTCTTCTCTTACGCAACGTGTGCTTACGTACATGCATCTAAATTGCCTGCGCACATCATACATACACAACTTCCTCCGCACCATGCTTTCGCTCACACAATCTTACGTAAACAAGATAATTATCCCCTCAAGTAATCGTACATCAGTGCACATACACACAATACTAGTAACGACAAAGACAGGCCAACAGAGTAAGATTTATCTATATTAACAGTAATTATTTCGTTATTTTTACATATTTTCATTTCGATATTACATATACTCTAACTATCTAATATCAGTGTGTTCCGTACGACCCGGGCAAAACACTTAAATATCAAACCGTATAAAGGTTCGGAATATTAATTCTAGACCTACGTTTCGGGGGCTGATTGAGCTCACTCGGATACTCATTGTATAATTGTATTTTAGGATTATGAGTGTTTAGGAAGGAGAGGAGAGTGTTTTGTTTTAATTATTATATTATAATTATAATATATATATATATTTTTGTTATGTATGTTATTAAATATTATATAATATATATAGTATATAGGAATATATATATTATAGTCATATATATAATATAGATAGTCTATATCGAGTATAGATATGATAGATACATATATATATATATATATATTATATTATAGTATATAATATGTGATTATAAGTATAATATATATATATGAGAATATATATATTATCTGATTATATAGTATTATATAGGATATAATCAGAATAGTATTAGAGTGTATTATAATATATATATATATCCATCTTAGGATATATATATATATATATATAATAATAGATATATTATATAATATATATTATATATATATATGTATATAATCATATATATATAATATAGAGAATCTGGTATATATGTAAATATATATATATTATTATGATGATTATTATTATTATGATGATTATAATTATTATGTATTGTATTATATTAAATTGTACAATAAGAAAAATATGAATATGTTTATTTGTTAATCCCATGGGCTGTTCTTTATACTCAGACAGTAAGTGTAAAAAGACTTGCTATGGGCACCAGATAAAGCGAGACTATGGGAATATCCTGAACAACCAAGAAATTGACGTATAAACATATATAGGAAAGATTGATAGACAGCAAAGAGAGAGCAGACAGAGAGAGAGGGGCGGGAGAGAGAGAAAGACCAGAGACAGACAGAGAATAGAAGAGGAAAGAGGAGAGAGATCAGAGAGATAAAATAGAGAGATAGATAAATAGAGAGATAAATATTGGATAATCAGCTATAAACAACGTGATAATAATAATAAAAGTTTATGATCATAAAATAAACGATGAGGATTAATAATGACAATTCAGTAATAAACAGCTGATGATAAATAAAAAGCCAAATAACAACAATACTGATATATGAGAAACAATAATAGAATAGTATAGGAAAAACAAAAATAATGAGTGAACAATAAAACAAAGGTCCCAGATATATATTAATTTCATTCATAGTATGATTGCGTTTAGTATGTTTGCTTTTACCAGGTTCACCGAAAGTTTATGTTTTTGGGTTAAGTCTATACGTGTTTTTTGTTAGTGGTATGTAGTGTGGTGAGACAAATATACTGGGCCTACCGCAACATCTATTATTGGCCATTAGTTGTCACGAAGTTTGGGTTTAGAAATTCTCGACGTTGTAATTCCAGTACAGTTCTCGTGCCGGTACCCTTTATATATAGATTATACTATATATATATATATATATATATATATATATAGAGTATATAAAATATATATATATATATAATATATACATATATATGTGTGAACGTGTGTTTTTGTGTGTGGGGGTGTGTGGGTGTGTTTGTGTGGTGGTGGTGTGGGTGTGTGTGTGTGTGTAAATATATCTATAAATTATATCTATATATCTAATATATAATTTTATATCTACTATATATCTAATATATATGGGGTAGGGAGAGGAAAGAGAGAGAGACGAGAGGAGGAGGAGGAGATGAGAGAGGAAGACGGAAGAGGGGGTTAAACCGAGATGGAGACGATGAACGATGAGAAAGTGGTCGAGCGTAGAGAGGCAGAAGAGGAGAGAGCGAGATTGAGGATGGTAGAAGCAGATGACAGCGGGGAGAGATGGAGAGAGAGAGAGCGCGAGAGTAACTGAGAGCAAGACTAGATCAGATTGAGAGATCGAGAGAGAGAAACAAAGAGATATATATATATATATCATATATTATACTATATTAGATATATATATATATATATAGATATATCTAATATAGATGAACCGAGGAGAGAGGATCGAGAGGAGAACTCGCTCTGGAGGACGAGGAGGAGAATGAGAGCGAGGAGGAGAGAACGAGACACCAGGCGACACGGAGAGAGAGCAAGCAGTCAAGACAGATTAATATATTATAAAATATTATATATCATATAATAATTATATAATCTATCAAATATATATATAACTATCTCATAAAACTATAATATAAATATATTATATCTAATATTAATATATATAGATATATATATATATATACTATAATATTCTATATATATCTATTATATACTATATATATCTTATAAAGAGAGAGACGGGAGAGAGAGAGACGGCACGCCTGCGATCGAGAGAGAGTGCGCATGAGGGAGAGAGCTGGAGCGAGACGAGAGAGAGCGAGATGAGGGAGGGGAGAGAATGAGGAGAAAAGAGAGCGGACAGTGACATGACAGACAGACAGAAGCAAGATGAGAGAGAGAGGGTATATTAGAGAGTGAGAGGGAGAGAGAGAGAAAGAGAGGAAATATAGACACAAAAAGTAAGACAGGGATGAGCGAGAGCGAGGAGGCTGCGAGCGAGAGGAAAGAGAGAGAAAGATAGAAAACCAAAAAGCTAGAGACAGACGAGGCGAGGACGAGAGAGAGAGGAGAGAGGATGATGAGAGAGAGAAGAGAAGAAGGGACCGGATGGGGAGGGACGAGAGAGAGAGTGAGAGATAAGAGAGATGAGAGGAGAACAAGAGATGACCGAGAGAGAGACAGAGACAGAGACAGAGACAGAGAGAATA
The DNA here is from genome assembly GCF_015228065.2 of Penaeus monodon. Classification (NCBI taxonomy): domain Eukaryota; kingdom Metazoa; phylum Arthropoda; class Malacostraca; order Decapoda; family Penaeidae; genus Penaeus; species Penaeus monodon. Next base: position 60,300,496 of record NC_051387.1, read on the forward strand.
ATCGAAAAAGAGAAAAAGAAACGAAAACTTGTAACATTAGCAGAAGGAAACACTCACTTCAACTTCTGGCTGACTGCAAAAAGCAATTATGGAAGTTCTTGTTTCGTGAACAACAGCGTTCATTTTGTCTGCTAATAATGGGCTGTGTATCAGCGTGTATAAGAGTTATCATAAAGAATTAATCAATTGTTGGTATTAGTATTGATTGGTTCTATTGTTACTATCATTAGGAAGATAAATTTCAACATTATTATTATGTTAATATTATTATAATTACAGTGTCTGTATACCTTAGTATTATCATTATTTTATATCATATACAATCATATAAGTGTACTCCGCATGCTCATTTTTTCTTTTTCGAAAGTCAAAGAGGAAAGGAAACAAGGGAGGAGAGAGAGAGAGACAGAGAAGAAGAGGGAGAGAGAGAGAGAGAAGAGGGAGGAGAGACGAGAGAGTGAAAGAAAGAAAGTGGAAAGAAAGCGAGAGAGAGAGAGATAGAGGAGCACGAGAGGGAGAGGAGGGAAGAGAGGAGACGAGATGACGACTAGAGAGAGAGAGCGAGAGAGAGAGAGAGGAGAAAGTGGAAGAAAGAGAGAGGGAGAGAGGAGAGGAGAGAGATGAGACGATAAGATAAAATTAACAATCTAACAAAAAAAACAAAAACACAAATATACAGAAACAGCAATCACAAGAAAAGATCTCCTCAAAATAACACCCTCTCCCCCACTACCCCACCAAAGAAGAAAAGAAGAAGAAGAAGAAGACAGACGCGCTAGAAGAAAGGAAGAGATAGAAAGAAGAAAAAAAGAAGAGGAAAGTAAAGAGGACAAAAAAAAGAAGGGAAGGAAGAAGAAGAGAGAAGAACAGAAGAAAGAAAAGAAAAAAAAGACGAAAAGGAAAATAATAAAAGATAAATAATAATGATAATAATAATAATACTCATAATAATGATAATAATGGGAATAATAAGAAATAAGAAAAAAGAAAGAAGAAAGGAAAAGAAGAGAGGACGAAGAGAAAAAAAAAGGAAGAGAAAAAAGAAGAAAAACGATGGAAAAAAAGAGAAAAAAAAAGGGAAGAAGAAAGAGAAGAAGAAGAAAAATTAATAATAAGATAAGAAGAAAAGAAGAGAAGGGGAAAATGAAGAAGAAAAAAAAAAAAATAATGATAAGAAGAATACGAAAAGGAAAAAGAAAAAGAAAAATAGCAACGAAGAAGAAGAAGAAAGGAGAGAACGATGAAGAACAAGAAGAAAGAAGAAGACAGAAGAAAAAATAACAATCTGGACGCTCATTGCCCCCCCAACCCATCCCTCCGCTACGCCCTTCCCTCCCCACCTATTCCACCCCTCCCCCCTCTCTCAAAAGTGGCCAACTTTGGCTATTCTAAAATTGATTGGCTTTCCTTGGCCGAGCGCGGAGCTTTCGACTGGCCTGCTGCTGCGCGCTTTTCGTCTGCTTTTTTATCACCTGTTAGCTCTTTCTCCGTGGTTCTTTCCGCTTTTCCGTCGAGCGAAGGCTGCGGGGTGAAAAAAAAACTCGAATAGATGTGGTGATTTTTATGGGAGAAACTATGTGTTAAAACACTTTTATTTCGGGTTGTGCGATATGGTTTACTGATCTTACTCTACAACAGTGTTTTCTTTGGACGTCGAAAAAAGAAACGAAATATTATATATATGTATAATCGTATAGGCTACTAATCGATACCATACATACATGACATGATAACTATATAACTATATTTATTATAGAGAGATATAGTTATGATTAGATATTATAGAGATTAGAGATATGTGTAAGATATGAGGTATATATAATATGCTATATATATATAGAGATGAAGAGGTAGAAGGAGGATAGACGATGCAGAGAGGAGAGAGACGACGCATAGAGATAGAGGAGATATAGAGTAGAGAGATAAGGATGATAAGATAGATACGATTATATCGCCTAGTAGTAGATAGAGAGAAGAGATGAACGGAGAGAGGTAGAGAGATGTACATGATGATAGGAGCGAGGGGGATACAGATCTAGGGATGGATGGTAATAGAATATATATATATGAGGTATAGTAATAGAAGAGAAGATGCCTAGATATATTAGAGATAAGATATGATGATAGATAGAGGTTATGGATACACGACATATATTAATATTAATGATAATATAATCAGAGAGGAGATTAGTTATATATAGATAGACTTAGTATAGGAGGAGATATAGAGTAGGATAGAGAAAGATATCATATAGATAGATCAGATTATAGTATAGATAGATATATAGGATATATAGTGTCGAAGAGAGCAGACTCCGAGAGCGATGAGAGTAGACATAGAGATAGAGAGATAAGGATATATAAGAAGGAGAGCAGGAGAGATCCATACTAGAGAACGTAGAGAGATGAGGGAGAGAGACGATTAGTGTGTAAGATAGACAAGAGAGATGGTAGAGGAGCTCGAGTAGAGTTATAGAGAGTGTAAAAATAGAAGATAGAGACATAGATAATGATAATATAACTAGAGAATATAGAGAGAGAGGATATAGAGCAGGGATAGCGAGGAGCGAATCCAGCTAGCGGCGAGCGTAGCTGATAGAAAGATACTAGGAGACATATAGAGATATTCGAGAGTTATATATATTCATAGTATAAGAGAGAGAGAGCGATAGACTGCTAGAGAGAGAGAGAGAGAGGTCTGAGAGAACGAGCTGAAGAATCAATCAATCGATGCGATCGATCTACCGGAGACGATGATATTATAGGAACGTGAGTAACAGATAAGAGATAGAGAAGGAATTTGAGAGAGTATAGATAGAAAGCTGAATAGAGATAGAGAGAGAGAAGAGATAGAGAGATTAGAGAGCATATGATAGAGAGATGAGTAGATAGATTAGCTCAGATAGATTGTAGACAGCGATATATAGATACTTACATATAGAAGATATAGGAGCGATACGAAGGAATATCGAGAGAATATTAAGAGATATAGAGTATATATATAGTATATAATATAATGGATATATATATTATATATTATTATATATATATGTGTGTGTGTGTGTGTGTTGTGTCTGTGTGTGTGGTCCTGTGTGCGTGTGTGATGTGTTTATGTGGGGGTGTGATGTCGGTCGTATATGTAGAAATCGTATTATAAATTTAGATATATATAATAGTATATTATATATCATACAATATAATATATCTATAATTATATATAGATATATAGAGATATAGGGATAAGCTATAAGAATATAGATATAGATTATGAATATGATATAGATCTAAGATATACTACTATATATAAATTAGTATAGTATATAAGATAGAGATGACGATATAGAGAGTATGAGCTAACAATCAGGAGAAGATCCACGAATATAGCAGAGATACAGTAGACTATGAAACATACATACACACACACACACAATCATAAACAATCCATCACACACACACACAAACAAGATATATATAATATATATATATAGAATAATAATATCGATATAATAGATAGAGAGAGAAGATAGTATAGATATGATATGATATAGATGAAAAAATACTTAATATATATTGAAGATATTATATAATATCTATATCTATCGATCATCGATCTAGCTATCGATATTATCTATGACGTATCATATAGGAGATGCAGCAACGATATAGAGACGAGAAGGTATAGACTATACTACGATATATATTTGTGTCTAGTAGAGATAAAAAAGTATATCATATATATGAATTATATAGATAGTCTATAATTATCATATATATATATCTAGCTAGCTATGCTGAGCTTATCTGAGGCAGTATCGTCCATATAGAATTAGATACTAGTATATATGATATATAGATATATTAACCCCATTTAATATATAAAGGATATTACTATATTATATATTATATAGAGATATAAGATTATTATATATTATATATCTTTAGACGATATATATATATATATTAGATAGCTAGTATATATATATATGTGTGGGTGTGTATGTGTGTGTGGTGTGTGGGGGTTGTGTGTGGGTGGTGTGTGTTGGTGTGTGTGGATGTGTGGGTATGTAATTGCATGAATAGTATAGATAGATAGGATATAGAATGAATATGATGAATAGACTAGATATATCGATATCTTATATGAGATATTCAACATAGAGACACACATCACACAACACCACACGCAACACACACATGACAACACACACACACACCAAACATATGATCACACCACGAACACACACACACACACACTACACATCAAACAAAACCCAACAAAACAAACCCCACACACCAAAAATGCATTGATATCCCGTTCTCCTGAAATTGTATGAATAAAAGAACTTACAGCAGCAGGATCGTCCAGTAGTTAGGAAAGAAAGTTTTGTGTTCAAAACTGATAAAAATAATCGATAAAAGCTAATGTTCATAAGATTAAAGTATTTGAAAAGATGGCGAGAGATAAGGATAAAAAAATAGCAATGAGAACAAAACTTTGTGTATTATGTATGGATAGAGAATAAGCTGTATGATTACAGATGGTAATGATAGTGATTAATGATAAAACCATAATAGTTATGCTTATAAGGATGTAGAAAACAATAGTAATAATAAAGGATAATGGATAAATAATAATAATAATAATAATAATAATACATAATAATAATGAAGGAGACCAATAATATAGGTATAGTAATAATAAAGAATAATGAAATGATAATAGAAAATAGCAATGTTAATAATAGAGATAGAATTAATCCTGAGAAATAGTAATTGATAATAATTATAGTAATATAATAATGAAGAATGTAATAATAATATATAAATGTAATAATAATATAATAGCAATATATAATAATAATGTGATAAATAATAATAATAAGTAATAATAATAACAATAATAATAATAATAATAAAATAATAACTAATAATATAATGCGCAGTTATTATTATTATTTTATATATCATAATAAATTAGCCGTTCTTGCATACACCAACGTAGCGCGGGAACGTGATTTGACGTTGAGCAATTAATAGCACTTAATAAGAATAGTAATACATTATCATTGAGTTATATTATATTATTATTACATTTCATTTCGCTGGTAAATACGATTAACTGTGATTACAGTTATGATAGTTATCATCATTATTTTTATTATAATCATCATCGGCTGATTTACTGTCATATATCCTATGTTCTTATTATAATATGATGGGTATTTATTAATTATTATTATTATTATTATATTATCTCAAAATTTTTAAATTTTTTTATAATTGATGATAATAAATAATATATATATATGATATCGACTAATGCCACATTAAATAAATAATAACGATGGAGATTATGATAAAAATAATGCTGACAACCGTATATAACTGCCATAGTCACAATTAATGTAATACAAAGTGATACTGTGGTGATAGCCAAAAAAAGTTAATTGATAAATGATGTGCTACTACTAACAATAACGATTGGCTGCTGATAAAAAAAAAAAAAAATAAGCAGCAAACAGTACTAATTGGCCACTGTACTGCAAAAAAGTGATCATAGTAATGCTGATGATGAGGATAATACTAGTAATAAATAATAATAATCATAATAATGATAATAACACATAATAATAATAACAAAATAATAAAATAATAATAATAATAATAATAATAATAATAATAATAAAAAATATATAATAATAATAATAATGATAATAATAATAATAACAATAATAATAATAACAATGATAATAATGATGATGATAATAATGACATCAGCAGTAAAAATA
>NC_051387.1:60341284-60343784 GCF_015228065.2 Penaeus monodon
AATATATAATGGGAAGTCGCTTTCCCCCTCCACACCACCCCACACCACCACCCAAAACAACCCCCCCCCCCACACACCAACACATTTTAAAATATATTTTAATATATATATATATATATAATTATAATTAATTTTCTAGGGGCCCCGGTACCGAGGGGTTGACTCGCTCAAGACTGGGACGACGGGAAACTGAGTTTTGAGGGGTTTGAGTCACCGACCGCCCCGTTGTTCCCTTGGGCAGGAACTTCACCTTGTTCCTACCTAGCCACTGGGTGGCCAAGCAGCCCCCAAATCAAGTCTGGTCCCAAGCCCGGATAAATAGAGAGAATGATTACCTAAAAAAGATAACACCGGCACTCTCCGTGGAAAGGAACTGGGGACCCTACCACGTACTCACTCCAAGAGCATCACAACATGAACACTACAATTGAGTATCAGCTGTGACCACGGCGGCTCAAACATGAACCTACCGTAAAAAAAAAAAAAAAAAAAAAAAAAAAAAAAAAAAAAAAAAAAATATATATATATATATATATATATATATATATATATATATATATATATATATATATATATATATATGGAAATATGTATACAGGTATGTTTATTCGTATGCATACATGCTTAAGAATTTAAAAAAGAGTCTAGCAAAAGTGAGAAAAAAACGACAGACCAATGACGTAATATCATGAGGTAGAATCGTGAATTTCGTAAATAATTCTCCCACATTCTCAATCCAATTTACTTCCTTTATAACAGACCAAACAAAAGGGAAAACGAAGAGAGAAAAGAAATGTGAATAAAGCAATAAGGAAAGGCGAAAGAGAGAGAGAGAGAAAAAAATCAAAACGAACAAAGTGACTGTGTATTCAATGCGAATTTTTCCATCTCCCCTTCAAGATTTTTTTTTTTTTTTTTTTTTTTTGAAATAACCTTTCACGTCTTCCATCTGGAGGTGAAAGAGGACGAAAATAAAAAGAAGAAGAAGAAGAAGAAGAAGAAGAAAGAAGAAAAACGAATATTGAAAGTGTTCCTTCAAGGCAGCGAGACCGTCCTCTCTCTTTCTGTCAGATTTTTGAAAATGTATATATATTTTTATCGTCTTTTTTTTCTCTCTCTCGTTTTCAGAGAAATGAAGGTAGTTTCATTTGTCTTGCTATGCGGCTTGAAAAGTGACTTCCGATTAAAGCTTTAGGGTCTGGTACAAAATGGTGTTACTGGTATCATAACCATAGGATTCATGATCGTGTACAGTGCGTGTCTATGCATTTATAACACGTGCAGCAAACTTCCCTCAAACATATACCTTGTACTGCATATCAGTGTGTAAATGTGTATGTACATACTGATGTGTGTACATGAATAGACAATGTATATATAAGGGCAGACAGACAGTCAGAGAGAGATAGAGAGAGATAGAGAAAAGAGAGAAAGAGAGAGAGATAGAGAAAAGAGAGAGAGAGAGAGAGAGTTAAAGGGAGAAAGACAGACAGACAGAAAAATGGACAGAAAAGCAAACAGAAAGAGAGAGAGGGAGAGAGACAAACAGACAAACAGACAGACATAGAGAGGAGAAACATAGATAAAGACACATACATACATGCATACACACATACATACATAAATAGAGAAGACAGATAGACAGGCAGAAAATCAGAGAAAGAAAAAAAGAAAAGAAAAGAAAGAGGAAAAAGAAAAGACAGAAAGGAAAGAGAAGAGACAGACTCACCTCCACGCCCTCTCTGCCTTCCTGCTTGCATTGCACATCAAAGAGGAATCCTTGCAACAGTGAGTGCCAAAGGCTGCCCATCAATTTGCGTTCAGTGCCACAACAATGCCAGTTTCCAACAAAACACAGTGTCCCTTTTTTTCTCTTGTCCAAGTGAACCATATACCGTAGGGAGATGTTAATGGTTTCTGTGATAAATTGATGTTGTTGCTATTTCTAGTCCTCCTCCTCCTCTTCCTCTCCTTCCCCGTCCTCTCCTTTTCATTCATCTTTTTGTACGTAGAGGAAGGGGGAGGAGAGGAAGGATGAAGGAAGAGGGGGGGGGGTGTTGTTGTTCATTGTTGTAGTGGGGTTGTATTGTTGTATCGTCCCTTTGACGGGGTTTGCTCCGGTTGGGGAGAGAGGAGGGGGAAGGGAAGGGAGAGGCGGAGGTGGGGATATGGGGAGGGAGAGGGGGAAGGAGAGCGGGAAGGGGGAGGCGGGGTGTGGGTAGATGGGGAAGGGGAGGAGGAGGAGGCGGAGGTGTAGGGAGATGGGGAGGGGGAGATGGGATTGGAGTGTGAGGAAATAAGCGAGCTACTCGTATGTATTTCATATACCTTGTCAACTTGTGGTAGGGAAATCTCCGTCTTTATAAGTGAGGAACGTAAATTGATACATGTAGCTTTGCGTAAGAATACAATTACATGTATATATACAGATACACTAATAATATATATATATATGTATATATATATATATATATATATATATATATATATTTGTACATAT
>NC_051387.1:60358784-60361284 GCF_015228065.2 Penaeus monodon
GGTTGTTGCATGTGGAGCGGAAGAAAAGCGACTAGTTGGCATCTCGCCTGGGGCACCTGCCTTAGCCACGCCCACTTTGACAGGTAATACGTGCACTTGACACGCACACACAGTACCAAATATACCCTAGCGTTTTGCAAAGCTCTTTAATTAAGCGTAGTCAGATTTCATTCAAATAATATAATTGGCTTTAGGTCTACTACGGCATAAACTACGTTAATTAAGTATATAAATACGGCTAAGTGTTGTGCTTGCAATTCGCCACCCGAGTGGTGTCAGAGCTAGCCAATCAGGGCACAGAATTTGTTTCAATTTACTTAACAAAGAAGAAAATCCATGAAACGTAAAGAATAGGAAGAGAAGAAGAGTTACAGAAAGGCAAACATGAGAATAAACGGAAAATAAAAAATATTGAGGACTATGAAAAGCAGATGGAGGAGGAGGGGGCACATGTACAGGAGGGGGAGGGTGACCTGTTCTAAGCAGAAATTGGGCAGGAAATGCTATGGAGGAGGTGGGGGAGAAGCCGCCCACTCCTGGTTGAATAAAACCCCTTTCCTACAAGTAACATTCTGTTGACCCAAAGCTGTTAATTTAATGAAATTTGAAAAGGTACAATAAGGCAGTTTGCTTACATATATCTACCCTAAGGATAAGTCCGATATGCGAAGCTTAGCCTCGCCCGGGCTATGTCATGAGGGGAGCCCGGCTACCCTAAGGCTCGTTCCCCACTATAAATGATAGTAAATATTAAACTGTTTTAATGGGTTTTTGAGAGGATCATGAACAGAATACATGAAATATAGGCTAATCGCTGAAAATGGAAAAATATTTAGAGACAAACAATATAAATCTTGATATCTCAAAATGTATTTTTTTCTTTTTTACTTTTATTACAAACATTTCCTTGGCATGTTTGTTTGAGGACAAAGAACACAACAAATCTATTTTTTCAAACAGCAAGCAGCATATGAGCCGGATAGGGTGACTTGTATGTTTTTTTGTATGTAATCTTTTTCTTTTTCCTAACAATCGTCATGCATTGCCAAGCACCGCTGCCGTTTCATGACCTATAAGGAATTTCAATAAAACGAAATTCTCCAGTTGTTGGGCTATCAAGAAAGTGTAAACACATAAGCATTTTCACTTCGCACATGCAATGTTGGCTGTGCAACGATTTGCATAAAGTCTGCAAAAAGTCATGACAGTGCATGACGTCAAGTATTTGTTTATTAATTAACTATGCATTCAGACTGAAGTTTAGTCATTACTGATCATATTGCATGAATTTTATTTCAAAGATGCTTATAGTTGTAATATAATCATATTTCAAATATGCACTTTACCCTCGACATTAGCGTTACCATGACCATATAAACAGATTTAAAATGTATAAACACATATGTAACAAAAACAAAATAGGCAGGGTATTAATCAATAACTTATATGATATAATTGTCTCTGTGCTATATAAAACATGAATGTTGCGCTTAACTTATAATGTGAAATAAAAAAAAATAATAATAACACATAATTATATAAAAGAAATATACAATAAGAGGAGCTGCTATTCACTACAGAAAAAAGTACTATACACTCCCACAAAATACATTATAAAACATCGAATTTAGTGATGGTAAGGACGAGGCAAAACAAAGAAGAAAGACTGAAACTTGTTATGAAGAAACATAAAAGGAATATAAAGAAAATTTATACAAAAGAAGTAAACACAAAGAAGAGAAACTTATGAAGGAAGTTTAATATTAATAATAATAATAATAATAATAATAATAATAATAATAGTAATAATAATAGTAATAATGAAAATAATAATAATAATAAAAAAATAATAATGACAATAATAATAATAATAAAAAAATAATAATGACAATAATAATAATAATAATTATTATTATTATTATTATTATTATTATTATTATTATTATTATTATTATTATTATTATAATGATAATGATAATGAAAACTTAAAAAAAAAAAAATCAAGACCCCCGGCTGTTCGATTTCGATTTCGTAATTAATAAATCACCTGCATGATGCAAGAACCAAAACAAAGTTGTAATGAGGGTCATAAATTTGAAAATTTTGATTGAAGTGCAGACGTTATGGTTAAAAAAAATGCAAACATGTTAATCCGAAGTCTAGGCTCCACCATAGCATTCTAATGGTTTCCGGTAATGGCATGTGTGTGTGTGTGTTGTGTGTGTGTGTGTGTGTGTGTGTGTGTGTGTGTGTGTGTGTGTGTGTGTGTGTGTGTGTGTGTGTGTGTGTGTGTGTGTGTGTGTGCGTATGACAGTTACCTAAATGGAAATGACTACAAAATATTTGCGTGAGAGTAATGATAATGATTTGTTATATTCATGATATTAATACTGATGATGGTAATGACAATAGTAATAATATTTATAACAATAATGATAATGATTATAATAATTATAATGATAATAATAATAATAATAATAATAATAATAATGATAACGAT
>NC_051387.1:60373784-60381284 GCF_015228065.2 Penaeus monodon
GATGGGCCGGTAGTTCTCTGGTTTGTTTTGGGGCTGTTTTTTTTGAAAAGGAATTTACTCTTGCTTCCTTTTCCCGATAGTGGGGGGCCCGCACTTTCCTTTTGATTTCATTGGGTGGAAATAATTTATAACGGCTGGGGTAAAAAGCAGCTGCACACCTGCGGATTGTGTGGCTGATAATCGTCTGAACCTGGTGCTTTCTCTCTCTCTCTTCTCGGTCGCTTTTTCTCTGCTCTCTTCTCTCATCTCTCTTTTTTTCCCCCCCTCTCTCCTCTCTCTCTCTCCCCTCTCTCTCTAACTCTCCCTCTCCGTCCTCTCCCTCCCCCTCTCTGTCTTTTCTCCCTCCCTCCCCATATCTTTCACTCCCGTTCACTCTATACGAGTATCTATCTCTCTATCTGTCTATCTGTTTCTTTCTCTCTCTTCTTTCTCTCTTTTTTTTTGTCAGTCTATCTCTGTCTGTCTGTCTGTCTCTCTCTCTCTCTCTCTCTCTCTCTCTCTCTCTCTCTCTCTCTCTCTTCTCTCTCTCTCTCTCTCTCTCTCTCTCTCTCTCTCTCTCTCTCTCCGGTGCTCCTCAGAACCGCTGTTTGTTTATCATTTTCCGTGCTTGAGTCTGTCTCCTCAAGTCTCTCTCAGTCGACTTTTGATCTTTTGTTTGCTCTTATTCTTGTCTGTCTGTCTGTCTCTCTCTTCGTCTGTCTGTCTGCCTGTCATTCTCACTGTGTGCGTGTATATCTGTCTGTACGCCTGTCTGTCTTTCTGTCTGGACGTATGCCTGTTTGTTTATCTGTCTGTTTATTTCTCTGTCTGTCTGTCTGTCTGTCTCTTCGTCTGTCTGTCTGTCTGTCTGTCTTTCTGTCCGTTCGTATGTCTGTCTGTCCTTTGTCTACTTATCTATCTGTCTGTCTGTCTTTCTGTTTATCTGTATATTTGTCTGTCTGTCTGTTTATCTGTCTGTGTGTCTATCTTTTTATCCGTCTGTCTGTCTGTCTGTGTGTCTATCTTCCATTCTTTCTTTTTTTCTCTCTATCTGTCTGCCTATCTATCAGTCTGTCTGTCTGTCTATTTGTCTATTTGTCTGTCTATTTGTCTGTCTATCTGTCTGTCTGTCTGTCCAACCGAATGTCTGTCTGTCTTTCTGTTTGACTTTCTTTCTGTCTGTCTATCTGCCTGTTTATCTGTCTGTTTATCTCTCTATCTGTTTGTCTTCCTGTCTGTTTGTTTGTCTGTCTGTCTCTCTGCCTGTTTATCTGTGTGTTTGCGTGTCTCTCTGTCTTTCTTTGTGTCTGTTTGTCTTTCTTTCTTTCTTTTCTTACTCTCTGTCTGTCTGTGTGCATGTCTGTCTGTTTATTGGTCTATTTGTCTGTATTTCTTTCTGTCTATATGTCTGTCTGTGTTTCAGTCTGTTTATCTATCTGTCTGTCTTTCTATATGTCTGTCTGTCTGCCTGTCTTTTTTCTGTCTATCTGTCTGTCTGCCTATCTTCAGCAGACAGACAGATGACTTACCTGTTTGTCTGTTTGTAACTATATCTTCTCAGTTTGTCTGTCTGCCATTATGTCTTCTCTGTCTATCTGTTTGTCCTTCATATAAGTAATTCAGTCTAGATCCTTTGTCTGTGTCTCTGTATAGCTTTCTTGTTTGATTGCCTGTCTGTTTTTCCTCGTTTGTTTGTTTTTCGGAAATTTGTCTGTCTGTTTTGCTTGCCATCCATGTGTTTGTATGTGTCTGCCTGTCTTCTGTGTTTGTTTGTTTGTCCTGTTTCTTTCTATGTTATCCTGTCTTCCATGTTTGTTTGTTTGTTTTTCTGCGTGTCTGCCTCTCTTTTTATGTTTGCTTATCTGTGTTCTTCTCTGTGTGTTATCCGTGTGCTTACCGTCCATATGTTTATATGTGTCTGTCTGTCTTTTGTGTTTGCTTGCTTGTCTTTTTTATTTGTGTTTTCTTCTGCTTCCTCTTCTTTTTCTTCTTCTTCGCTGCGTCTGCATTTGTGTTTGTTTGTCCTTTTTATTTGTGTTTTTCTTCTTCTTCTTCTTCTTCTTTTTCTCCTTCTCTGCGTCTGCCTGCCTTCTGTGTTTGCTTGTTTGTCTTTTTCATTTGTGTTTTTCTTCTTCTTCTTCTTCTTCTTCTTCTTCTTCTCCTTATTCTTCTTCTTCTCCTCCTTCTCCTCCTTCTCTGCGTCTGCCTGTCTTCTGCGTCCGTTCGTCCACCAATCTCTGTCCACCGCAGCTTCGCCTCAACTTCTTGGAGTTCTGGCTGTGACTGATGTGGCTTTTCCTTATTGTTTCTTCCTCTTCTTATTATTCTTTTTTCTTCTTTTTCTTCTTCTTTCATCATATTCGTTTTCTTATTTTTCTTTTTTTCTTCTTCTTGTTCTTCTTCTTCTTATTATTATTATTTTACTATATTATTATTATTATTATTATCTTATTATCTATTATTCTTATTATTTATTATTATCATTATCTATTCATTTATTATTATTATTATATCATATTACCTATTATTTTACTGCTATTATATCTACTATTATTTTTTATTATATTATCATTGTTATTATCATTATTATTACCTATTACTTATTATTTTTATTTTATTGTTTTTATTCTTTCTTTCCTTTCCCTTCTCGTTTTCTTTTCCTAATTCTTATCTCTTGCTTTTCATTTCAAGCACTCATTCAGTCTCTCTCTCTCTCTCTCTCTCTCTCTTCTCTCTCTCTCTCTCTCTCTCTCTCTCTCTCTCTCTCTCTCTCTTCTCTCTCTTCTCTCTCTCTTCTCTCCTCTCTCTCTCTTCTCTCTCTCTCTCTCTCTCTCTCTCTCTCTCTCTCTCTTTCTCTTTCTCTCTCTCTCTTTCGCCCTCTTTTCCTGTTTCTCTCTCTCGCTTTCTACCTATTCCCTCTCTATCATGATGTTAACATTTTCCTCCTACAGGTTGTGTGGCTTCTCCTAAAAGGCCTTTGTGAAGCACTTTCTTTGTAAGCTCTTCGAAAAAAGATCATTCTTATGCTTCTCTTTCTTTCCATATATATCTTTTTTTCTTCTTCCTCTTCTTTATTCTCCCCCAACACAAAACACCTTGATGAAGCTTCGCCCTCTTTTGTGACTTCTCTTTCTCTCTCTCTCCTTTCCTCGCGCTCCCCTGTCCTTCTTCCCTTCCCTTTCCTAACCTTTCCCTTCCTCCCTTATACCCTTCCCCTCACACTTCCCCTCAACCCCCCCCCCCCTCCTTCCTCGCTCCTTACCCAGCTTGCCCACTTGCCTCCGCCAAGAAGCGGACCTTTGTTTCCTTTCCGCGTGTTGGTCAAGGCTTCATGGCCCAGGGCCTCTGGATGTATTTGAAAGGGGGTTTAGTATCTGTTAAATTTGTCTTGTTGTGTGTGTGTCGTGGTGTTGTGTGTGGTGTGTTTGTGTTATATATATATATTATATTTATTATATATATATATATATATTTTGTGTGTGTGTGTGTTGTGTGTGTGTGTGTGTATAAGTGTGTGTGTGTGTTTTATATATATATATATATACTTATATATTATATTATATTATATTATATAATATATATTCTTCTCTTTTAACGGTAATTCATCTGAGCCGCCGTGGTCACAGCATGATACTAATTGAGTTTCATGTTGTGATGCTCTGGAGTGAGACTGTAGGGTCCCAGTTCTTTCTACGGAGAGTGCCGGTGACCTTTTTGGTAATCATTCCTCTATTTATCCGTCTTGGGACAGCACTTGACTTGGGCTGGTTGGCACCAGTGGTTGGTAGGCATCAGGTGAAGTTCCTTGCCAGGGAAACGCGGCGTCGTGTGACTCGAACCGCGAATTCAATGCCGTCGTGACATTGAGTCCGACGCTCTAACCATTCGGTCCCGGGTCTTGCGATCATGGGGCTTCCATGATTTTTTTTCTTAGAGATTTAGAGCGGTGGTTTGCATGCCTTCCACGTGTTTTAATCGAGTACCATTCTATTTAACCCGCACTGACTTGAGCTGGCTTGGCACCAGTGGCTAGGGGCAATCGAGTGAAGTTTCCTTGCCCAATGGAAACACGCGCCGGCGGTGACTCGACCTCTCGAACTCAGATTGCCGTCTGACAGTCTTGAGTCCGACCTCTAAACCATTCGGCCACCGCGGCCCCCATATATATATATACATATACATATATATATATTTATAGTATATTATATATATATAGTTATATATATATATATAATTATTATATATTATATATTCCAGCAGAGGAAAAGGAAGACCAGATTGGGACGACGACAACATCAGGAAAATTATACAACTGTACAGACTGAACATAATTGCATCGACAGGTACAATGTACTCTCTCAACACAGGGATTTTTGTCCTCTGTATATATCAATTAAGCATCTTATTCCACCTCCTCCTCTAATACTAATTCTAAGACTGAT
This sequence comes from Penaeus monodon, assembly GCF_015228065.2. Taxonomy (NCBI): domain Eukaryota; kingdom Metazoa; phylum Arthropoda; class Malacostraca; order Decapoda; family Penaeidae; genus Penaeus; species Penaeus monodon. The sequence continues at coordinate 60,378,206 of NC_051387.1, forward strand.
TTCGTGAGCTCTCCTGAAATCTTACAGGTATGAGTGAGCCAATTAGTCTGGGCTGAAGTTGGGACTTTGGAGGCGCTCGGGCTGATGAGAAAGGCGCTCTCTCTCTCTCTCTCTCTCTCTCTCTATCTCTTCTTCTCTCATTCTCCTCTATCATCTCTTTCTCTCTCTCTTCTCTCTTAACTTCTTACTTCTCTCTATCTCTCTACTTCATTCTCTATCTCTCTTCTTCTTTCTCTCTCTCTCCTCTCTCTCTCTCATCTCTCTCTCATCTCTCTCTCTCTCTCTTCTCTTCTTCCTTTCTCCCTTTCTCTCTCTCTCTCTCTCTCTCTCTCTCTCTCTCTCTCTCTCTCTCCTCTCTCTCTCTCTTACTCTCTCCTCTCTCTCTCTCTCTCTCTCCTCTCTTCTCTCTCTCCCCCCCTCTCCCCTCTCTCTTCTCTCTTTCTCTCTCTTCTCTTTCCTCTCTCTCTCTCTCTCTCTCCTTCTCTCTCTCTCTCTCTCTCTCCCTCTCTCTCTCCTCTCTCTCTTTTTCTTCTCTCTCCTCTCCTCTGTTCTCTCTCTCCTTCTCTCTTCCCCCTTTTTTCTATCTTTTCCTCTCTCCTCTCTCTCTCTCTCTCTCTCTCTCTCTCTTTCTCTCTCTCCCCCCCTTTCTCTCTCTTTTCTCCTTCTCTCCCTCTGTTTCTCTTCCCTTTCCCCCTTTTTTTTCTTTTTTCCTTCTCCTTTTTTTTTTTTTATTTTTTTTTTTTTTTCTTTTTCTCTTTTTTTTTTTTTTTTTTTTCTTTTTTTAAAAATTTTTTTTTTTTTTTTTTTATTTTTTTTTTTTTTTTTTAAAATATATTTTTTTTTTTTTTTTTTTTTTTATTTTTTTTTTTTTTTTTTTTTTTATTTTTTTTTTTTTTTTTTTTTTTTTAATTTATTTTTTTTTTTTTCCCTTTTTTCCCCCTTTTTTTTTTTTTTTTTTTTTTTTTTTTCCTCTCCCCCTTCCTCTCCTTTCCCCTCCTCCTCCTCCTCTTCCCCCCTTTCCTTCCTCCTTCCCCTCCCCTCCTCCTCCCCTTCTCCTTCCCCCCTCCTCCCCCCTTTCCCACCCCCCTCCTCCCCCCCTTTCCTCCCCCCTCCTCCCCTCCTCCTCCTCCCCTTTCCTCCCCCTCCTTTCCCCCTCCTCCTCCCCTCCTTTCCCCCCCCCTCCCCCTTTTCCCACCTCCTCCTCCCCTTCCACCCTCTTCCCCCCTTCCTCTTTCTCTCCCCCTCCTCCTCCCCCCCTCCCCTCCTCCCATTCCCCCCTCCCCCCCCCCCTTCCTCCCCTCCTCCCCCCCCCTCCTCCCCCACCCCTCCCCCCCCTCCTCCCCCCCCTTCCTTTTCCCCCTCCCTTTCACCTCCTCCTCCTCTTCCACCTCCTCCTCTTCCTCCCCCTCCTCCTCCTCCCCTCCTCCCCTCCTTCATCCTCCTCCTCCCCCTCCATTTTGACATTATCATACTTTTCCCCCATTACCTCTCATGTCACAACTCAAATTGACCCAGACATATTTCAAGACAAGAGAGACAAGGCGGACTGCAATATTTTTTTATGTTTTTCACTCGGAATATCACCCGCGCCTAAAGATGTATATTTTTACAAATATAAACATCAGCAGCATCCCTCTTCACCAATGCTCACATCCACTGAACTTTAATTTTGATATTTTGTCCCTCTGTGAATCCAAATTAACTGTAGGCATACAGCATCTCCTCAGTTTACCTTATTGCAATGCCTACACTAATTCTTTATATTGCAAAAAGTCGTGTGACCTTGTATGTGAGCGATTGCCACAATGAGCACCTCCGGCCAGAGTACCGTTATGGAGCATTGTTTGGAAAATCAACTTATAGAAATTAAGAATCAAGAGATAAACCTGGTGGTCGCCGTAGTTTACAGACGACCTCAGGCGGATTTCAAACATTTTCTTGGTTGAATGAAGGACGTAATTAGTGAAGAAAACAAACGCTGTATTATTATAGGTGATTTTAATGTAGACTTACTCAAGAATGTATCAGATACTAATGTTCAAGACTTCGTAGTCTTACTCAATTCTAAATTATTGTTTACGTCAATCACCAAGCCTACACGAGTGAGTCTTACGTCAGCCACTCCGATAGATCACATAAGGATAAACCAACTACCCACCCATGTAACGAGCAGCGTCACCCACACATCCATTTCTGACAATTCCCCCCTTTTTTCAACCTTTTCAACCCGCATTAATCGGGGAAATAAGGAAAGAAATAAAAGTAACTTAAAGAGATTTTCATAACGACAAAATTTGACAAATTAAGGGATTTCCTACCTGATGTATGCTTAGATTTAGTTTACTGTTCCATATTATTTACGATAACTTTTTCGCCATTTTTCTACCGGATGTAATGAGTATATTCCTGTAAAATCTAAAAGAATCAAATCCAAATCATATGACAAAGCCTTCAAAACCCCAGCAATAAGGGCTGCTAAGTGAGAAGAACAGAATCCAGCGCCTGTATGCAAAACGGCCGATTACCTGTGGAGATCAGTTCAGGTGAGCGCGTAGTCGTCTCGCTAACGTGATTCGCTCTGGATGCAGCAAATACTACACAGAAAAACGAAAGGCTAACTCAGATAACTGCAGGAACACATGGAAGGTCATCATTTCAATTCTGAACAGAAGTACGACATCTCAGAATCAGTGGACAGAACGAGAGGCTGGTCAGTCACGAGATTCTACACTAGTTCCTCAATATATCAATAATTATTTTGTTAATGTCGCACATAACTCAATTAACACTCACCCATTCCACAGTTTCATGAATTTCACGGGGCCTTCGCACAACACAAATCTATCTTCAAATCCCGTAACCATTTCCGAACTCTTTGAGTCAGTGATTCAACTGAACAACTCATCACAGGGGCAATAATTAAATCCACTTTGCTTGCCATTTCTCGTGCCTTTATGCTTTATATCAACCAACTCACTAGTGACATCAAGAGAGAACTTACCCCTCTCAGTAAGTGGATATCTTTAAACAAACTGTTATATTTATTCGTAATAAGACACTTCTTACACTTTTGCCGGTA
>NC_051387.1:60391284-60393784 GCF_015228065.2 Penaeus monodon
CCAATTTTAATTTAGAATCTGGTTTCTGGTCCCTTTTCCAGGGCGAAAACCGCTTGTTCGTCTGCAATTTCCTCTCTTAACTTCAACTTCATTCTTTCAGCAATAATTTTCAACAAAATTTTGCTGCTGTGATTTTATTAAGGCAATTGTCCTTTTATTGTTGCATTGGAGTGCGTCACCTTTTTTAGGTATGGGAAAGTAAAGACTGATTTTCCCCAGTCTTCTGGCCATTTTCTTTCATTCCATATTTTTGTACAGAGTTTGTAGAAGAAGTATTCAACACTTTCGCCAGCATTCTTAATTAGTTCTGCTGTTATTTCATCTATTCCGGGGCCTTTTATTCTTTACTTCTTTTATGGCTTTTATAACTTCGTCCAGCAGTGGCGGTGGTTCATCCTCGTTGTCATTGAGTCTAATTAATGTTGTTGTTAGATTTTTATTCTTTTTGTATAAGTTGGAACAATATTGGTTCCATCTATCTTTGACTTCTTTTCCATCACATAAAACAAGTCCATCTTCAGTTTTGATAGTGTCCATTGTAGGTTTAAATTTTCGTGTGATGTTTCGTACTTTCCCTTTGGGAGAGTTCTTAGTTGTCTTATTGATAGAACAGTTTTCAATTCTCTGGCAATGTTCATTTAAATATTTTCCTTATCTTGTCGCAATAATCTTTGAATTTTGTATTTTTGTTTTTTGTAAAATTTCTTTTTCAACTGGATTATTGATACCTTTTTATTTAGGCATCTTCTTGTTTCAATTTCACTTAGTGTTTTTTCAGATATCCAGGGGGAATTTGTCTTTTTTCTTTTTGGCGATAGTTTCTTAAGCAGTGCTCAGCAAGAGTTCTTTTCCTTCTTCCCACAACTCATTTTGTGTTTTATATATATATATATATATATATATATATATATATATATATATATATATACATATATATATATATATACCTATATATGTGTGTGTGTGTGTGTGTACACACACATGCACACACACACACACACACACACTCACAAATAAATAAACAAATAAATAATAAATAAACACACAGATATGATAAAACGTTGATAAATCTATTAGGGCTATAACGTTCCCAAATTCACTCTTCGACATTGTCACTATTTATTTATCACCATTCTGTGCTCACTACATTTAACATTTTCAGTGTTCATTTTATTCACTACCACACACTTCACATAGAATGTTGACCAGCATCAGCAGTCTCTATCTTGCTGGCTCTTCTCCACACTGTGTCAGGAGTCCAGTGTTTCGAAGAGTATCAGCCCACTTTTCTAAAACATAAACCAAATCCAAAGGCAATTTCTGACCATTGTTCCCATCTCCTTTTAGAAATCATTGGCAATTATATTCCACCAACCTAATTGGGATCTGTCCAATATTTAAAAAAAGCTATATATCATTTATAAAATATACCTTTTATTTTAATAATAAAATTGTCAGCAGCCTACATGACACTAGCGTGGCCCACAACTCGGGACTACCACACTCCTCCATCTAATTCTCGTCACGGCCTCCTCTGCTAAAAGGACTTTTCACCTTGCTTAGGCCTACCACGACAGCTGCGCATCCAGCTACCCAACAGACAGCGGTGACGTCACGCCCGCGAACAGTTACGCTAATTGACGATTTCCAGAACATCAGGTGAGATGGCATCACACACACACTACGGCGGGTCAATAGCATAAAACACCAGTCATACAACCTCATGCTAAACCGGGCTCCATGTGGAGTAGTTACAGACTCCTAAAAACCCGCGTGAAACCAACATGACCCAATTATGGCCAACCCTATCTGACCTGCAGATCGTACCTGGTCCCCTACAGTCAAAACTTGGGACCAGATACACAAACGTAGCTTAAGGCCGAGTGTTCTTACGGTCCCTAACACAGAGCGAGGGACCCGCCACACTGGTACTAGTCAAGACACCGTAGACTATTGCAGGGGGAGAACAGCCCTGGCGCGTTACGGTGAATCATGAATTTATTTTTTTCAGCCGTAGAAGAATTATTTCAACCTTACTACTTATGTTTTCCTCAGTTTTAGTACTAATAGGTCGCCTCGGATGTAATTGTTTTACTTATATGTCTTTATTGTTATTGCTGTTGATGTCATTATTTTAATTATTGTTAACGTAGTTTGCGGGTGAGAGGACATCATGGTGACAGAGAAAAAGGAGATTACTTGATATATAATGTAGATAAGCCTTTAAAACTTTTTTCCAGTTATTATCTGTTAAACTGGTAATTGGTATGAAAATCAAAGCTAAAATTACTCTTGTAATATTAGCCATCCTTTCGAGCAAGGCCTGTTTCGAGGAGATAATGCTTCGTTCCTAAATTTCATGGTACTTATGCATTCCGTTAATAAGGAATCTCGCATACGTCTTTTGCATGACTAATTCTAGAACATATTAGTTCAAAAGTTTCATAATGCCACGGGCTTGGACCACTTCCCGAAGCGCCGCCTGAAACAGCAGCTGCGA
>NC_051387.1:60402402-60412852 GCF_015228065.2 Penaeus monodon
AGATATATACATATACATATATATCATATAATATATTCGATATATAGATATATTAATTATTATAATATATATATATACACCAATAACGGTATTGCTCAGTTTGAGCACCGTGACTCTCCACCATCCTTCGCACCTAACTCGATTTTTTCTCTTTTCTTTCCAACTTATACCATCGACAGCCGCAAATATCTTTGATATTGTCGCTCAGTCTTGTCTTCGGTTTTTGCCTCTTCCTCTGTTTCCTATCACCATCCCTTAAACAAGTTTTTCCTCAAACTTTTCTTCTCATTAAATAAACTTTAATTTCCTCTTGTTAAAAGAGTCCAACAGTCGGTTTTTAAACAATTTATTTTTCTCACCTTCTCTTCGTCTTCTTCTCGCCAGCAAATCCAGTACCGTCTGTAACACCACTTTCAAAACATTGTCTTTTTTTTGTCTACTACTTAAACACCCACACTCAAAACCTATGATGAAATTGGGGAAACTAATGATTAATAACCTCACTTTGTCCGAAGGGTTGCTTCGGTTTTTTCCAATGTTTTTGAGAGCATTTGGGGGCGTTTTTTTGGCAATGGTTTCTTCCCTTTTTATCTCCGGAATCTCATAGTTTAGTTAAAACAGCTCCAAAATGAACTCTTTCACATTTTCCAAAATCATTCCATTGATTGAAACATTTCTTTTTTCATTGCCGTTATTTTTGAATTTTCAGATCTTGTTTTTGGCATTAAGAAAAAACCCAGCCTTTTCGCTTGTTTCTCAAAACTTTTCTAAAGTTGTTGTATTTCAGTGATACTGCGGGCAATAAAAATATATCATCGGCGACCTCATTTGTATTTTGTATCCTCCAACACCCAGTTCCTTCAAAATTCTCTAAGCCCCTCTCAAATTGTTTCAAAATATATTTTAAAGAGGTGGGGAGACAGAATGCCCCCCTGTCGTCTCCTTGTTTATTTCGAACCATTCTTTAACCCATAGTGGTTCTTACAGCTGCTTCTTGTTGGTCATAAAAGGTTTTTATTAATTGGATGATTTTTTGGGGAAACTTCATACGACATGTTTTCCAAGGATATGTGATAAACAATAAAAAAACTTTCACAAAACGTTTAAAACACAGGTATGGGTCTTTTTGATGTTCTCTTTTTTTTCTCTATGTCATTTTAAATTTAGAATCTGTTTCGGGTACTTTTCCCGGGGCAAAAAACCCCTTTTTCGTCTGCTTTTTCCTCTTTTAAAATTTAAACTTCATTCTTTCAGCAAAAATTTTCAAAAATTTTCTGCTGTGACTTATTAAGGAAAATTGTCCTATTATTGTTGCGGGAGTGCGCACCTTTTTTAGGTATGGGAGAAAAAGACTGTTTTTAAACCCATTTCTCTGCCATTTTTTTTCTTCCTTTTTTTTGTACGATTTTGTAGAAAAAAGTATTAAACCCTTTCGCCAGCTTCTTATTATTCTGCGTTTTTCTCTTTTCCCGGGGGCTCTGTTATTCTTTACTTCTTTTATGGCTTTATAACTTCGTCCAGCAGTGGCGGGGGTTCATCCTCGCTGTCATTGAGTCTAATTTTTTTTGTTGTTAGTTTTTTATTCTTTTTTTAAAGTTGGGAACAAATTTGTTCCACTATTTGACTTTTTTTCCCTCACAAAAACAATCCTCTCATTTTTGATGGGTTCCATTGTGGGTTTAAATTTCGTGTGAGTTTCGTCCCCTTTGGGTGGTTTTTAGTTGTCTTTTGATAAAACAGTTTTAAATTCTCTGCAATGTTCTTTTAAAATTTTTTTCCCTTTATCTTTCGCAAAATCTTTAAATTTTTTTGTTTTTTGTTTTTTGAAAATTACTTTTTAAACTGGTTATTGATACCTTTTTATTTTAGGCATCTTCTTGTTTAAATTTCCTTAGTGTTTTTTCAGATACCCGGGGGGGGAATTTGTCTTTTTTTTTTTGGGCGATAGTTTTTTAAGCATGCTCAGCAAAGTTCTTTTCCTTCTTCCCACAACTCATTTGGTATAATATATATTTATAATTTTATTTATATTTATTAAAATTATAAATTTATATATAATATATTTATTTATTATAAATACCATATATGTGTGTGTGTGTGTGTACACCACTGCACACACACACCACACCCCACTCACAAAAAATAAAAAAAATAAAAATAAAAAAACACACAGATATGATAAAACGTTGAAAAATCTTTTGGGGCTATAACGTTCCCAATTCACTCTTCGCCATTGTCACTATTTTTTTCCCATTCGTCTCCTACATTTTTTTTTAACTTTTTCAGTGTTCATTTTTTCCTACCACACACCACATAAAATGTTGACCACATCGCAGCTCTATCTTGCTGGCTCTTCTCCACATGTGTCAGGGAGTCCAGTTTTTCCCGAAGATATCAGCCCACTTTTCAAAAACAAAAACCAATCCAAAAGGGAAATTTTTCTGCCATTGTTCCTCTCCTTTAAAAATCTTTGGAAATTTATTCCACAACCAAATTTGGGGGATTTTCCCCTTTTTAAAAAAAGCTATATATCATTTATAAAAAAACCCTTTTTATTTTAATAAAATTTGTCACAGCCTACAGCACTGCGGGCCCCACAACTCGGGACTACACACTCCCCCATCTAATTCTCGTCACGGCCCCCCTCTGCAAAAAGGGTTTTTTCCCCTTGCTTGGGCCCTACCAGACAGCTGCGCATCCAGCTCCCCAACGACCGTGACGTCACGCCCCGAACAGTTACGCTAATTGACTTTTCCAAACATCGGTGAGATGGCTCACACACACACAAAGGCGGTAAATAGCTAAAACACCATCATACAACCTCATGCAAACGGGCTCCATGTGGAGTATTTTACGACTCCTAAACCACGTAAAACCAACATGACATTTGGCCCCCCCCTACTGACCTGCAGATCGTACCGGGTCCCTACAGTCAAAACTTGGACCAGAACCAAACTACTTAAGGCCGAGTTTTTCTTAGGGTCCCTACACAGAGGGGGGCCCCCCACACTTTTACTATCAAACGCCGTAGACTTTGCAGGGGGGAACACCCCGGGGGGCTTTTACGGTGAATCATGATTTTTTTTTTCAGCCGAGAAAAATTTTTTCAACCTTACTACTTATTTTTCCTCTTTTTTAGTACTATGGGTCGCCTGGGATGTAATTTTTTTTACTTTTTTCCCTTTATTGTTATTGCTGTTATGTCTTATTTTAATTATTTTTAACGTATTTTTGCGGGTAAAGGGGAATCTGGTGCAGAAAAAAAGGAGATTTTTTGATTTAATGTAATAAGTTTTTAAAAAATTTTTTTTTCCATTATTTCTTTTAAAAACGGGAAATTTGGGTATGAAATCAAAACTAAAATTACTCTTGTAATATTAGCCACCTTTCGAGCAAGGCCGTGTTTTCGAGGAATTGCTTCGTTCCAATTTTATGGGACTTATGCTTCCGTTAATAAGGAATCTCCTACGCTTTTGCTGATAATTCTGAAATATTTGTTTCAAAAGTTCATAAAGCCAGGCTTGGGCCACTTCCCAGCGCCGCCCGAAACAGCAGCTGCGTTGGCCACTGAAACTCCGAGGCGTGGCGATTCGCGGGTGCGGGCTTTAAAGGGGCCCGGGAAACGTTTTTTTTGCGCGAGAGACGGGGCCCTGGGCGGCTGTGCTTATCGCAGTTAAGGGCCCCCAGCCCGCCTTAATTTAAAAACATTAAAAGTATCCGGCCCCTGTACGGGCACCCAAAAACCACACAAAAAAAGAAAAAAAATGTTATAGACAGATATATAAAAGTACAAAGATTATAATAATATATATATATATATATATATTATATATATTATAAAATTATATATAAATTTTTTTATATTATTTTATTATATTATATATATAATATATATATAATATTATATATATTATATATTATTTATATATATATTATATATATATATGTGTGTGTGTGTGTGTGTGTTTATATAATAATTTTATATATATTTATTCTTTATTTTTTATTTTTTATCTATATCTCTTTTTTATATAAAATGTTAAATATGTACACAAACCCCACACAACCTTGTGTATTATACATACATACCACAACAAAAATATTATATATTAAATAATATAATTTTAAAATATAATTTTTTATATATATATATATATAAATATATATATTGATTTATATTATAATATATTATATTATTATTTTATATAATTTTAAAAATTATAATTTATTATATATATAATATTATTATTTTATATTTAATATTAATATATATACAACAACACACAACCACCCACCACCACAACACACACACACACCAAACCACACACACACACAAACAACACACCACCCCCACAACCACACAACACACACCCAAAACACACACACACATCCCCCCCCCACACACACATACCCCCACCAATACACACACATCCCCCCCACACACACCCCCAAAAAAAACCCAACACATATAATTATTAATAATAATTATAATTTTAAAATATGTTATATATATAATTATTATTTATATATAAAATATTATAATTTATTTGAGAAGAAGAGAGAGGAGAGAGAGAGAGGAGAGACCACACACACAGCACCCACCCAAAACACACCACACAAACCCCACAACAACACACACCACCACACACAACACAAAAAATATTATATATATATATATATATAATATATATATATTTTAAAATATTATAAATTTATATATATAATATATATAAAATATTATATATATATATATATATATATATATATAATAATATTATATTATATTAAAATTTTATATATAATATATATTATATATAATAATAATTATATATATATAATATATATATATAATATTATTATATTTTTTATTATATATTATATAATTTATTTAAAATATATTTTAATATTTTATAAATATATTTTATAATATTCTTTTTAAATATATTTTATATATATATATTTTTAATTTTTTTATATATTTTATTATAATATAAATTTAATTTTTTTTTTTTTTTTTTTTTTGTGTGTGTTGTTTGTGTGGGGTGTTTTTGGTGTGTGTGGTTGGTTTTGTGTGTGTGTGTTTTTTTTTCTCCTCTCTCTCTCTCTCTCTCTCTCTCTTTTCTCCTTTTTTAATATTATCTATATATATTTTTATTTCCTATCTCTATCCATTATTATTTTTATTATATATTCTATTTTTTAATTAAAGTGGTGTGTGGTGTGTGTGTGTGTGTGTGTGTGTGTTTGTGTGTGTGTGTTGTGTGGTGTGTGTGTGTGTGTGTGTGTGTGTTTTTGTGTGTGGGGGGTGGTGTGTTGTGGTTGGGGGTGTGTGGGGTGTGGTTTATTATATATATATATATATTATATATATATATATATATTATTTATTTTTATTTATTTTTTTTTTTTCTATTTATTAATTCTTAAATCATTATTTTTTTTAAATATATTATAATAATAAAATTATATTTTTTTAAAATTTTATTATATATTTTTTTTATGTAATAAAATCCAAAATTTGGGGGTTTTTGTTACTATTTTTAATATTTAATAAAATGTGTTTATTAGATAAAAAAATAAATAAATAAATGAATAAATATATATTATATATATATATACACACACACACACACACACAACATATATATATTATATATATATATATTATATATATATATATATATATATATACTATATATATATATATCTTTTGTACATATCTATATATCTGTCTATATACATGTTTTCTTTTTTGTGTGTGTGTGTAGTGGCACCGTACAGGGGCCGGATACTCTTAATAGTCTTAAAGTTAAGGCGCGCTGGAGGCCTTAACTGCGACTAAGTCACAGTCGCCCAGGGCGCCGTCTCTCGCGCACACAAACGCTTCTTCCGCGCCTTAAAGCCCGCACCGCCGCGAATCGCCACGGCCTCGGAGTTTCAGTGGCCAATCGCAGCTGCTGTTTCAGCGGCGCTTCGGAAGTGGTCCAAGCCGTGGCATTATGAAACTTTTGAACTAATATGTTCTAGAATTAGTCATGCAAAAGACGTATGCGAGATTCCTTATTAACGGAATCAAAGTACCTTTTTGGAAAAGATTTCTCCCAAAAAACCCTTTAAATGTTTTAAAAAAATTTAGCTTTTGTCATACAAATACCAGTAAAGATAACTGGAAAAATTTAAAGGTTAAAATTTCCCTCATTTAATTTTTTTCACCAACCTCTCCCCAAATTTACATTTAATTAATGGAAAAACCATTAAGTAGAGGAAACAAAAAGCACATTATAAAAAAAAGAAAAAAAAAAAAATTGAAAAATTTTAGTAAAAAATAAAATTTTAAGGCCAGGCTTTCCCTATACTAGGGTTAATAAAGGGGGCCCTTTTGGAGGGACAAAAAAAAAAATTTATTAGGGTCCCAGTTTTGACTGTCGGCCGGTATTGCTTCAGGTATTAGGGTGGCATGGTCCTGTTTTTTGGGTTTTTAAGAGGTTAAATTTTGGGACCCTTTGAAGGTTGTTTTGATGGTGTTTTTGCTTTTGACCCCAAGTGTGGGTGGTGTTCTTATTTTCTGGAAATGTAATTGGGTAACTGTTCGCGGGTGACGTCCCCTTCTGTTGGGTACGGTGCGCCTTCGTGGAGGCTAGAAAGGTGAAAGCCTTTTTGCGAGGGGCCCGGACGGAATTAGATGGAGGAGTGTGGTAGTCCCGAGTTGTGGGCCACGCTAGTGTCATGTAGGCTGCTGACAATTTTTAAATTTTTAAAAAAGGTTATTTTAAAAAATGATTATAAACTTTTTTAAATATTGGACGATCCAATTAGGTTGGTGGAAATATTGCCAATGATTTCTAAAAGGAGATGGGAACAATGGGCAGAAATTGCCTTTGGGTTTTGGTTTGTTTTAGAAAGTGGGCTGATACTCTTGAAACACTGGACTCCTGACACAGTGTGGAGAGAGCCAGGGAAAATAGAGACTGCTGATGCTGGTCAACATTCTATGTGAAGTGTGTGGTTTGTGAATAAAATGAACACTGAAAAAGTTAAATGTAGTGAGCACAGAATGGTGATAAATAAATAGTGACAATGTCGAAGAGTGAATTTGGGAACGTTTGCCCTAATAGATTTATCAACGTTTTAAACATATCTGTGTGTTTATTATTATTTATTTTTTTATTTATTTGTGATGTGTGTGTGTGTGTGTTTGCATGTGTGTGTACACACACACACACACCACATATATAGGTATATATATTTTATATATATTTATATATATATATATTTATATATATATATAATATATATTATATATATATATATATATATATATATATATATATATCCAAATGAGTTGGGGGGGAAGGGAAAAAACTCTTGCTGAGCACTGTTTAAAGAACTATCGCCAAAAAGAAAAAGACAATTCCCCCCTGGATATCTGAAAAAACACTAAGTGAAATTGAAACAAGAAAAAATGCCTAAAATAAAAAGGTATCAATAATCCATTTAAAAAAAGGGTATTACAAAAAACAAAATACAAAAATTCAAAGTTATTGCGACAAATAAGGGAAAAATATTAAATGAACTTGCCAAGAATTAAAAACTGTTCTACCCAATAAGACAACTAAAGAACTCTACCAAGGAGTACGAAACACACACGAAAATTTTAAACCTAAAATGGACACTATCAAAACTGAAGATGGACTTGTTTTATGTGATGGAAAGAGTCAAAGATAGATGGAACCAATATTGTTCCAACTTATACAAAAGAATAAAATCTCAAACAACAACATTAATTAGACTAAATGACAGCGAGGATGACCCCGCCACTGCTGGAACGAATTTATAAAAGCCTAAAAGAAGTAAAGAATAACAAGACCCCCGGGAAATAGATGAAAAAACAGCAGAAACTAATTAAGAATGCTGGCGAAATTTGTTGAATACTTCTTCTACAAACTCTGTACAAAAATATGGAATGAAAGAAAATGGCCAGAAGACTGGGTAAAATCAGTCTTTACTCCCATACCTAAAAAGGTGACGCACTCCAATGCAACAATAATAGGACAATTGCCTTAATAAGTCACAGCACAAATTTTGTTGAAAATTATTGCTGAAAGATGAATTGAATTTAAAGAGAGGAAATTGCAGACGAACAAGCGGTTTTTTTTCGCCCTGGAAAGGTACCAAAAACCAGATTCTAAATTTAAAATTGATCATAAGAAAAACAGAGAACATCAAAAAGCCCTATACCTGTGTTTCATCGATTATGTGAAAGCTTTTGATACTGTTGATCACGATATCCTCTGGAATACATGTACTTGAAGTTTCCAAAACACATCATCCAATTAATAAAAGCCTTGTATGACCAACAAGAACAGCTGTAAGAACCACTTATGGGTTAACAGAAGGTTCGAAGTCAAACAAGGAGTACGACAGGGTTGCATTCTGTCTCCGCACCTCTTTAATATATATTCTGAAACAATTATGAAGGTGCTCTAGAATTTGAAGGAACTGTGGATGTTGGGGATACAAAAAATATCAAATCTGAGGTACGCCGATGTAAATTTTTTGATTGCCAGCAGTATCACTGAACTACAACAACTACTAGAAAAAGTTAGAGAAGCAAGCGAAAAGGCAGGCATGTTTCTTAATGCCAAGAAAAAATAAGATCAAAGAAGATTCAAAGATAACCGGCAATGAAAAAGATGAAACAATGTTTAATCAATGGATGATTGTGGAAAATGTGAAAGAGTTCACTTATCTTGGAGCTGTTTTAAATAATACATATGATGATTCACCGGAGATAAAAGAAGAATTACCATTGCCAAAAGCGCCACAATTGCTCTCAATAACATCTGGAAAGACGAAGCATTACCTTACGGACAAGCTGAGTTATTGAACTCATTAGTTTTCCCAATTGCATCATATGGTTCTAGTGTTTTGGGGGTTGAAGTAGATAGACAAGAAAAAAATCAAAAGTTTTGAAATGTGGTGTTACAGACGAGTACTGCGTATTAGCTGGACAGAGAAGAAGACGAATGATGAAGTGCTGAGAAAGATAATTGTAAAGACCGACTGTTGGACTCTTGAACAAGAGGAAATTAAAGTTATTTAATGAGAAGTAAAAGTATTGAGAAAACTTGCTGACAGGGATGGATAGGGAAAAAGAGGAAGAGGCAAAACCCAAGACAAGACTGAGCGACAATATCAAAAATATTTGCGGGCTGTCGATGGTATAAGTGGAAAGAAAGCGTTAAAATTTGAGTTTAGTGGCGAAGGATGGTGGAGAGGTCCACGGCTGCTCAAAAATGAGCATACCGTTATTGAAGATATATATATATATATATATATATATATATAATATATTTATATTATATATATATAATTATGTATAGGGATATATATACTAAATTTTATTTTATATATATATATATATATATATATATATTATATATATATATTATATATATATATATTATATATATATATATATTGTGTACATTTTCACACACACACACACACACACACCACACACACACACACACACACACAACCCACACCACACACACATATATAATTATATATATATATATATATATATATTATATATATATTATATATATATTATATAATGTGTTGTGTGTGTGTGGGGTGTGTGGGGTTTTTGTGTGTGTGTGTGTGTGTGTTTGTGTGTGTGTGTGTGTGTGTGTGTGTGTATGTATGTATATAATATGAATATAAGGCCTGACCATACACCCTTTTATCCGACTCACTTTGAAAGCATCTCGACAAAAAGCAGGCAAGCACATTTCGAAGAAGCCTTAAGGAATTCCCAAGGGAAAAACTCTCAGCAGCAGTTTAAAAACCTTTTTGGAACTCAACTTTGATCTCTGTCCAGGGAAGTATTTCGCAAAATGCATTTTTTTTTTTCAATGCGAAAAAGGAAAACTATGGCGAATGTTAACCATCACTGGTGTTTGATGAGATACTTAGCGCCATGTTGACATCCTATAGTTGACTGGGTCTTTATACTGTGGTGGCTGGCTAATGATCCTTCCCCAAGGGAGTAGTTGCCTAGGTAACCATTGTTGGTGGTCTATCCCACCGTCTTGGGCTACGATAGACTCACCCACTACCGTATCTAGCTTTGACTTACCCAGAGAGGGAGGACAAAAGAATCGAAAAGAAAAGACAAGACAACGAAAGACAGAAAGACGGACAAGAACAGTTTAAAAAAGACATTGAAAAACAGACAGCGAGGCCCGAAAGAATAAGTAAGAAAGAAGAAGCATAAAGTAAAGAGAGACCAGAAATAGCAAGAAGAATATTTTTAAAGAAGCGACAGAAAAAAAAGCCAAAAACATATAAAAATAACAAAAAAAACAGAAAGAAAGACACAGAAAAAAAAAAAATCGAAGAAATAAGAAAACCCAAAAAAAAAATCCAAATGTAAACAAAAAAC
>NC_051387.1:60422952-60424395 GCF_015228065.2 Penaeus monodon
CAGGAAAAAAAGAAAAAAGGGGGGAAAAAAGCGAAGAAGGGGGAAAAAGGGTAAAAAAAAAAGGGGGGGGGAAAAAAAGGGGGGGGGTTCCCCCCGGGGGGGGCCCTCCCCCCCGGGTTTTCCCAATCTTCTTCCCCCTTTTCCCTCCCCGCTTTTTCCAACCCAAACCCACCCATAAGAAAAAATCCCCCTCCCAATTTTTAAGCTAATTACATAACCCCACTTTTACCCCATCCAAAGGTTTCCTCACCCCCGAAAAAAGTTCCCGAGCTTTAAAGGGTTCGGAACCCCTTTACGGGGTATCATCCACTACCGTCTTGGGGGCCCCCGGCCGAGATATTTCCGCCGGGGCGCCAGAAAAAATTACGCAAAAACCCGCGCCGATTGAACCGGCCCATGGGGGGGGGGGGGGGGGAAAGGGGCTTAGCGGGGGGGGACCCTTGGGGGGGGCCCTGTCCCCGGGGTTTTGGGGGGTTTTCGCTGGCGTTGTTTGCTGGGAAGTCGGGGCAAGGGGGGTTTCCGTTTTAAAAGAAAATTCTTAAAAAGTTTCTCTCACACACCCCACCGAGAAAATCCAGTTCACCGTGGAGGGGGGGAGAATCAAAATCCCTTTTCCGGGATACTCTGACCCTTTGGGGGGGGGAACGCCCCTTTCTCTGTATAAGAAACCCCAATAAAAGATATTATATCCCTTACTATCCGCCCCCAGCAACAAAAAAGAAAACTGGGGTTTTTTATTGTTCTTTTCAGAGCCTGAGGGTTCAGCCCTGAAATTTTTCGGGTGAGGTTGCCATGTAATAGTTCTTTCATGAAAAACAAGCCCCGGGCTTCCCGTTCAATCAAAAAGAAGGGGGGAAACTTTCAAGAGCAACCCCAACCCCCCCCTTGTAATGTTTTTCATTTTACCGTCAGTAACATTTCCCAGGCGATCACAGATATTTGGCAAGACGTGAGAATCGCCCGCCATCCGGGGAAAAGATACTGACTTAAAAGTACAGAAAGCAGCCCCGAAAGCACCCTTTTATGTGTATATGCTACCCTGCAGCGGTTGCGAACGCATACTTTGGGGAAAAAGGCCGTGGTTCAGCCCAGGATCAGCGAAACGACTGACATCCCACCTAAAAACTTCCAACGCCATGGTGGGACATGTAGAGAAGCTGGACTCTACCAAATGGAAGGTGCGAAATAGTCCGAGGAAATGAACAAACTAAAAGAAAAATTATGGAACGTTTCATCGCACGGGGAGAATGTAAAACCGGGATCGGGCAGGTTCAGATTATCCAAAGGTCCAGCAACAATCCTACGGCAAAGAATAGAGGGGCAAGTCAGGTTTCTGTCGCTCCCAAACGCCTTTTTTTTGGCCCTAAATAAATTTTTGTTTTGGAAATTTTTCCCTTTTTAATTTTTTTAAAAAAAAAAAAAGGGTTTTTTTTTTTTTTTTTT
>NC_051387.1:60441995-60446995 GCF_015228065.2 Penaeus monodon
TATTTTATCATCATCATTAGCACAAAAAGACTAAGTAATTATCTTAAATGGCTAAAAAGAAACTTTCCCAAAACCTGTTATTTTTTTTTAATCGCCTTAAGGGAAAACGAAAGACCGGGAGTATTCTAATTTGACAATTTAATTGATGTAGGGGGTTATGCATCTGCACTTGACATATTGTTAATGATGTATTGGTGAATTTGATATAATTCATAAATACTATTAATGTTGACAAATGAATAAAAGGCATGAATGAGAATGAATATTTTCACAATACACATGTATTTAATTGGTTTCGATTATATCTTCGTAAGAAATACATGAAAATAACCCCGCGAAGATGTTTAAAAACCCGGGTTTGTATTGGAAGACATTCATTTTCATTCTATTTTTTTCTACAAAATTCCTTGTTTTTGGGCTTCCTGCTTTTCTTCTCTACGGTTACCTCCTCTATTCCCTAGAACTCCTCGACCCTGAGGCCCTTTGTCCTGAGGGCTACGTTACCTGTCGAAAACTTAAACCAGGGTCGAGAAAAAGGTCAACCTGGCGCGTTCCTACGGGTACGCCCCCTTGCGTCGCTTGGGGTCGTGCGTCGCTCTCGGGTCGTTCCTCGTGCTCGTCCCAGCGTCCAGGCCATCGTCGCTTCCCACTATCTCGTGGCCTGGACCAAAAAGCGACAAAGCTGGGGGTGCCCCAAGGGCCCCCTTTCCCCCCCCCGGCGGGTCGCCCCTCGGTCCCACCGGCTTCGTGGGGGTTCCCCACCGGGCGGGAAAGATTTTTCGATGTCGGAGAGTTGGTTCGCACGCCTGTAAGGGCGTCGAGTGCTTGGGTGTGGGCGCAGATGTCCTGCGAACCGGTGCTACCTGGAAGAGGTGGGCATTGTGGCACTCTAGATGCAGAGAAACACTCTCAGTCGGGTAGACGTGCTCCGCCGAACACTCAGAGCCGAGAGTGATGCGTGCAGCGGCAATCGAAGCTGGGGGCCGGGGCAAAGCCGAGCCTGAAGAGTCGCCATCGGAACGGGGTGCCTTTTCACCCCTCACCTGCATCGAGGGCTGGCCCCAGGAAAGGGACGTAGTTTTCGCCAAAACCTTCGTGGGCGCAAAAACTTCCGCGTCCTTGCCTCGCAGATCTGGGGGCCCGGGAGGGGGGATTGATCCCCAAGAGCGTTGACCCCTCTCGCTTTTTTCCTCACGGCTGTCGTCCGTGCGGGGACTTAAAACGGGATGGAAGTGCTGGCCGGCTGCGACTGGCGCTGAGGCTGATGGGGTGCGAGGGTCACCTGTGAGTAACTGGCCGAAGGGACTGCTTCCACGCTGGTTCCATCGTGGCGGTTGGCGGACGTTTTAATAGCAGGCTGCAGCACCTCGCCACCTGCCGGGGATGAAGTCGAGAGGGCACTCACCCCAGCTGTTCTGGGGTGTTCTGGTGGTACGGCGCGTTGACCGCGCCGTACAACCAGAGCCTGCTGAAGGACCTGCAGCAGGCTCTGCAACTGATCTATTCGTTCCTGTCCTAGTGCCGTGGCTTCCCTCGTTGCTTCCTGCGGGCTTTCCCTGAGGCGCCCTTGGCGGGGACTGAAAGAGATCCCTGCTCGGTGACCGGTCTTGGCTTTTCCAAAACACTTGGCCAGGACAGACAACAGGTACGGGATAAGGCACATTCGATAGATAGAACAGAGACCAAGGGGGCTGTGCCCAAAAAAGTGGTACCAATTTTTGCGTATCAAAAAACCCCCTGGGACCAAAAAATTTCCCGCGTGGACCTCAACTGAAGGGGGGCTCCCGGGGAACGTCTAACAAGGTGCTGCCAAAAAAGACGGTTTTTTTCTCTTAGGTTTATTCACTGATCCTAAAACAACATAAAGCACAAAAACAATAAACTATCAGGGCCCCACGAACCCAAAACCCCCTAAAATACTTTTCAGTGACCTCTTAAAACCCCTTAGTTGCTTTGACCCTGCCGCATGACTCCACTCTGAGGATAAGGATAAGTCCGATATTCGAAGCTTAGCCTCGCCCGGCTATGCCCCGAAAAGGGGGCCCGGGCCCGGCGACCAAATTTACGTGTGCGCTAGTGCTGACTCGGCTGAACCGAGTTCTTACCCCCGTGGTGCCCACCACAGCAGTAAAAATCGGGGGACATTGCAACTTCTCGCGCCTGGGCGGGGCGCGAACCGCCGACCCCTCGATGGACCGCACGTTACCACTGTGTAAATAGACCGGAGGGTAGACCCTCTGAGGGATAACCAGGTTTTTTTGGAGATGGGGGGCTTGGCTACCTCCCCTAGTTACCATAGTAACGGGACTGACTCTCTGAGGCACTTTTTCCTGAGGGCCCTCATTATCTGTCCTATCCTAAACAATGGGAAAAGGGGGCCCTTTTGGGTCCAAGTGTCTTCACCAAACACCTACATTTACATAAACTCTCTTTTTCCCTTTCTGTGGTGTAATAGGTAATGGGTGACTAACACAAGGCATATATTCCGTTAAAAAACCAAAAGGACTGTTTTAATAGCAGGCTGCAGGCTCTATTTCTTCCTTTTTCTTCTCCATCTCCTTTTACTTCTCCCCATCCTCACCTTCTCCTCTCCTCCTCATTATCCTCCTCCTCCTTCTTTTTCTTCTTCTGCTCCTTTTACTTTTCACCCTACTTCTCCTCCTCCTCACCCTCCTCTTCCTCTCCCCCTCCTTCTTCCTTCTCTTCTCCTCCTCCTCCTCCCTTTTTTCCCCCCTTCCCTCTTTTCCCCTCCTCCTCCCCCTAATTCTTTTCTTCTTCATTCCCTTTTTTCAAACCTCCTCTTCCTCCTCCCTCCTCCTACCTCCCCTCCCTTCCTCTCCCTCACCCTCTTAATTCCAACTTTTATTTTTCTTCTCCAAAATCTAAATAATCTCGCTCAAAGCTTGTTTGTCTTAATTATCTACAAACTATTTTTGGAAAAAGCCCTTTAAATTAATCATTTGAATTATCGGGCTCATAAATTAGAAAATTTAAATTTAAATTGTTCTATAGAAGGAAGTTTTAAAAAAAAAAAAAAAAAAAAAAAAAAAAAAAAAAAAAATTTTTATTAAATATATATATATATATAAAATTATTTTTAAAAAAATATATATAAATATATATTTTTATAATATATTTTATATTATATATAACTATATATATATTTTTTAAAATATTATATATCTATAATATATTTATATAATATAAGTATTATTTATATATAATATTTTTATATATATATATTTTTATATATTTATTATATATATATAATATCCATCTATATATATATATATATCTAATATATATATATATATATATTAATATATATATAGATATATATATAGATATATATATATATACATAGATATAATGTATATATATATATATATATATATATATATATATATATATTATATATATATGTGTGTTCTTTCATTTTTATTGTTCTTTTTCTATCCATCTCCTTTTCTTTAACTGGCTGACTTACGAAAACCACGGGAGGAACAAGAAGAATTAAGATGATTATCATATCGACGAGACGAGAGTCACTGACGCAATACCATTAAAGATTATGATGATGATGATTATGATGGTAATGATGCTGTTGTTGATAATGATAATGATGATGATGTTATTGATGATGAAGGTGAAAATGATAATAGACCGTAGGTAATGATGATAGTAAAATGAATGATAAAAATTATAATAATAATGATAATGATGATATTATTAATAATGGTAATAATGATAAGATGATAACAATAATGATAATAAAAATAATAACAACAATAATGATCATGCTGATAATGATAACAATAACAACAACAATAATGATATGATAATAATAATAATAATAATATTATTATTGCTATTATTATTATTATTATTATTATTATTATTATTATTATTATTATTATTATTATTATTAACAATAATAATAATGGTAATGATTTTAAAAACATCAATGACAGTAAAGAAAATATTCATAGTAATAATAACAATAGCAATAATAGTTATAATAATATTTAGTATCTCCTTCCCAATTTCACTCTCTGTCTTTCTCTCTCTTTCTTCTACCTCTTTCCTTCATCCTTTTCTCTCTCTCACCTCCCTCCTGGCCTCCAGCATCCTTCCCTCCTCCCATACTCCCTCCTCTTCACCCTCTGTCTCCCTTCTCCTTAATTATCTCTATAATCTCTCCTTCTCCCTCTCCTTCACCCTCCTTCCTTCCATGTGTGTTTGTGCAATATTTTCTCTCCACTCTCCTACCTATCCTCTTCCGTTCTCTTCTTTCACCCTCTCTCCCTTCCTTTTCCTTTCCTCTGTTCTCTCTCGCCCCCTTTCTTCTTCCTTCCTTCTGCCTTCCTACCCTCCTTCGTCTTTCCCCATTTCCTCTCTCTTCTCTTCTTCTTTTCCTCTCCATTCACCTTCCCCCTTCTTTTCTTTCCCAATATCCTCCCTCCTCCTTTCTACCCTCGTTCCATGCCCTCTTTCCCACTTTCCCTCTGCTTTCCTCCCCCCCCCCTCCATCTACCTTTCCTCTACCCTCTCCCCTTCTCTCTTTCTCTCCTTCCTTCTCCTTCTCTCCCTTTCACACCATTCTTCCTTTCCTTCCCTCTATCCCACTTCCTTTCCTTCCTCGCTAACTCACTTTTCCCTCTCAACAAACAACGGCTGCCTCCCGAGCTACTGAAGTCTGAAGCCAAAGCAATCCTTCCTCCTCCTCCTCCTCCTCCTCCTTCTCCTCCTCCTCCTCCTCCTCCTTCTCCTCCCCTCCTCCTCCTCCTCCTCCTCCTCCTCCTCTTCCCCTTCTGCATCCTTAAGGAGGGAGCTTCTGGGTTCCTGGAGCGGGATTAACCAATTACTTCACATCTCTAATTCCGAAGCTAAGGAAAGGGAGAAGGAAAATTGAATGATCACTTGGGTGCGCAATGTAGCACAGGGTGCGTTGGGAGTGTGGGGAGTAGGGACATATAAATATATATATATATATCATATAT
>NC_051387.1:60449495-60451995 GCF_015228065.2 Penaeus monodon
AAAAAAAATTCTCACTTCAAGAAAAAAAAACAACCCGGTGCTATTTTCCTTTTGTAAATAAACTTTCAAAATAAATCAAATACGTACTTTTCGCGAGCGTCAGGTTCCTCCAGGAAACACCTGCCGTTTAAACTCCATAACAGAAGGGAGAGTGCGTATAAATATTTTCCTTGTTTACACACATCGGGATAAGTGCAAATATTGGATAAGGAAAACTTTGTGTATAGCTTATTCAATATAAAGTTTCATGAATTCATGGAAGGTTGTTATGCCGTTGTGTAGATGGATTTGTTTTCTGAAGGAAAGGAAACGAAGACGGGTTTCATTTTGAAGTTATGTTGATGTAATGACTTCACATGTGACCATATATATATATATATATATATATATATATATATATATATATAGTATATATATATATATATATATATATGTATTTGCATATACTGGTTAAGTCAAACTTAATTTCGGTAGTGGGTGAGTCTATCGTAGATATGAGGGTGGGTTGAGGACCCAACAATAATTGCCTAAACAACTACTTCCCTGGGGAATGATCGCTGGTCAGCCACCCTAGTATAAAGACCTAATCAACTCCATAATGTCAACATGGCGCCAAGTGCTTGTCAGACACCGCAACAGTGATGGCACGAATATGATAGACGATGATATATATATATATATATATATCTATATATATATAGATATATCTCTATATATATATACTATATATATATATTCTATCTATATATATCTGTGTGTGTGGTGTGTTTGTGTGTGTGGTGTGGTGGTGTGTGTGTGTGGTGTGTGTGTGTGTGTGCGTGTGTGCCGTAGCCCACACCACACACACTACATACACTATATATATATCTATATATATTATATAATATATATATATATATATATGATATCTATATATTATCTATATCTGAATATATATATATATTATATAGTATATGTATAATATTATATTAGATATATATATATATATATATATATATGCAGTATACACCTTTATATACATGTGTTTGTTTTATGAAAAATGTTTAGGTGGATATAAATCTATAAGTCTTGGTTTCTTCCTTCAGTTTATCAGAAATGATCCACCTTTTTCTTAGTTAACATATACAGCCCTAACAGATCTTACTTAAACCGATTTCTGCGACTGTCCTAAGTGATTCTTATTTTCACACTCTTAACTGCTGTTTTTTGTGTTTTTTTTTTTTGTTTTTTTTTTTTTTTTTTTTTTTTTTTTTTTTTTTTTTTTTTGCCAATGACAATCATGGAGTGTCCTGCTCCCGTCTATCTTACGTTTTTATATGTCCGAGGCATTCTTTAAGTCGTTTCTGAAAGACTTGGGGTAAGTTGTTACAACATTCATTAGCGTCCCTTACTCTTGCCATTTTTTGTCAACATGAATGGCAGCATGGCCAGGGTTTTATGCATACGCATTTCACATGCATTTATCAGTATCCAATGACCAGGGTACTTCAACTGAGGCCAGAGATACAGCCGATAAACTAAGAACTTTGTCTGCAAAAAATAAGTATTTCCCCCTACCTTTTCACCTAGTGACACTTCTGCATTCCCTTCTTTGCCCTCAACTTTGTACAAACTGCATCAGTGGCAAAACTCCCAGGACATCTATTGCATAGTTTTGAGATACTGAGGTGTACAACTTGGACATGTAAAAACCCACCAGCAAATTCTTTCTGCTTATGCCTGGTATTATGAGTGCCTAGCGGGTGATTGGTGGCACTGGTAGAGAGTGGCTCGGGGCCAGCCACTTAAGGTGGATGGGATCCTTTTTCTTTCTCTCTCTCTCTCTCTCCCGTCTCTCTCTCTCTCTCTCATCATCTCTCTCCTCTCTCTCTCTTTCTCTCTCTCTCTCTCTCGCTCTCATTGTCTCTCTCTTGTCTCTCTCCTCTCTCTTAATCAATGAAGGAATTTCTACAAAGAAGCGTTCTTTTCTGCTCGAATGCAAGTTTCCCGCCGGAAAGCGTGCTTAGACCAACTGGGGAGGGGGCGGAGGATGTGGTGCTTGGTGGGGGAAGTCGAGGAGGGGGAAGGAGGACGTGCCTGAGGGAGGGAAGGTGGGGCGAAAAGAGTTAGTTGGAGGGCGTGACATTGAAGGCATCTGACCACTTTGAGGCTCTCTCTGTCTGTCTGTCTGTCTGTCTTCTCTCTCTCTCTCTCTCTCTCTCTCTCTCTCTCTCTCTCTCTCTCTCTCTCCTCCTCTTCTCGTCTCTCTCTCTCTCTCTCTCTCTCTCTCTCTCTCTCTCTCTCTGTCTCGCTCTCTCTCTCTTCTCTCTCTCTCCTCTCTCTCTCTCTGTCTGTCTGTCTCTCTCTCTCTCTCTCTCTCTCTCTCTCTCTCTCTCTCTCTCTTCTCTCTCTCTCTCTCTCTCTCTCTCTCTCTCTCTCTCTCTCTCTCTCTCTCTCTCCCCCCCTCTCTCTCCTCTCTCTCTCTCCTCTCCCTCTCTCCTCTCTCTCTCTCTCTCTCTCT
>NC_051387.1:60461995-60464495 GCF_015228065.2 Penaeus monodon
TTCTGATTGAATGCTTTTGAAAACTGCCTCTCTCTCTCTCTCTCTCTCTCTCTCTCTCTCTCTCTCTCTCTCTCTCTCTCTCTCTCCCTCTCTCTCTCTCTCTCTCTCTCTCTCTCTCTCTCTCTCCTCTCTCTCTCTCTCTCTCTCTCTCTCTCTCTCTCTCTCTCTCTCTCTCTCTCTCTCTCTCTCTCTCTCTCTCTCTCTCTCTCTCTCTCTCTCTCCCTCTCTCTCTCTCTCTCTCTCTCTCTCTCTCCTTCTCCTTCTCCTTCCCCTTCCAATTCCCCTTCCCCTTCCTCTTCCTCTTGCCCTTCCCTCTCCCTCTCCCTCCCCTTCCCTCTTCCTTCTCTTTACCCTTTCCCTTCCCTCTCCCTCTCTCCCTCTCCCTCCCTCTCTCCTTCCCTCTCTCTCTCTCTCCTTCCCTCTCTCCCTCCCTCCCTTCCTCTCCCTCCCTCCCTCTCCCTCGAAACTTCCAGCGGTTTAAACAAAATTCTATGTGATTTATGGTTTTCAAAAATGCCACAGCAAAGTATACACATTAAAAAAAATGTTAAACATATTTCCTTTTTTTCTATTTTTCTTTCTTTTTGGAAAGGTAAAAAACAGACCCAAAGCCTGCATTGGTCGATCTCTACCTCTGTCTGCTTTATCTTCATAGTTCTAGCGTGATCCTTTTACTGCAAGAGTTTGTTGTGTTATTGGAAGGGAGTTGGGACACGTGTGTATTTTGGGGAAGGGGTGACATCTGTGTGTTTGTGTTTGTTTGTTTATTTCTGTGTGTGTGTGTGCGTGTGTGTGTGTGAGTGAGTGTGTGTGTGTGTGTGTGTGTGTGTGTGTGTGTGTGCATTTTAGGAAATTACATAAACTTTCCAACTTGGATGCATTCTTAAAATAATACAGAACAGCCTTCATACACAAACATCATTATTCCCATTACATATATATGCATTTTTTTCATGAACATATATGCCTGTTACTTACAACTCCTTTCCCTTTTGAGTCAGAATGAAATACCAAATTTTCATATTGATATGATGTTATTTCAGTAAATTCTTGTCTATCTCTCTTTCTCTCTCTTTCTTTAAAATAAAAACTTCCTGCTTTGGGAGGAAAATGAAAATTCCCCTTTTCAGTAGCATAAAATACACTTAAACACAAAATATATGAGTCACAGATGGACAATTTCATCCATTTTTTTATTTATCTATTAATCTATTATTATTTTATTTATTTATTTATTTTTTTACAGGACTATCGTAGTTTTCCAGTTCCTGTCTATTGTTAATTTCTTTTTCTTCTTTTCTCTGATTTCATAAACACATCCACCGCGTGTGTTTGTTTGTCTGTTTTACATTTCTTGGTTTTTCTCCTTGTATTTATCTGTACTTTTCTGGTTCTATTTTTATCACACTTTTTTATCTCTTCACACTGAAGATGAAGCCCATAATATCAAGCTTATCTTTATCTGTTTCATCTTTTTGTTTCCATTTTTATTTATTTTTTACCTGTTTTTCATTATTTTTTATTTTTTATCTGTTTTTCACATCTATATTTAGCTGTTCCACTTTCTCGTTTCTATGTTTCGTGTCTGCCTTCATGTTCTCTCTCTCACTCTCTCTCTCTCTCTCTCTCTCTCTCTCTCTCTCTCTCTCTCTTTCTCTCTCTCTCTTAACCAACTCTCTCTTAATCAATACTCATTAGTATTCATTTCTCCCCCTTTTTTTATCAATATCCATTACTTCCAATTTCAATTTTCTATTTTCTTACACTAAAGCCACCCATAATATCCATATGGTTTGTTCTCGTCTCCTCTCTGATAAGCGTTATCGTCATCGTGATCTGCCTCGAGATCGGCGTCCTTTCCGTGTCCCCTGTGTAAAAGCACTCCTTGTGACGAAGGAGCGCACACGAGGTGTAACACACCTCTAGCGGCAGTTCCTGTGAGGAAAAAGAGGGAGGAGGCGGAGGAAGAAGAAGAAGAGGAGGAGGCGGAGGAAGAAGTAGAAAAAGAAGAGGAGGAGGAGAGGAAGAAGAAGAAGAAAAGAGGGAGGAGGAGGAGGAGGAGGAGGAAGAAGAAGAGTGGGAGGAGGAGGAGGAGGAGGAAAAGTAGAAGAAGAAGAGGAAGGAGGAAGAGGAGGAAGAAGTAGAAGAAGAAGAGGAAAAAAAAAGAACAAGAAAATGAAAAGTTCCTCCATTTTTTCTTTCTGTCACCCGCTTCCTTTTTTTCCCTTTCTCCCTTTTTTACCACAAACTTACTTTTTCTTTCATTTTCTTTTATTTCTCTCTTTACTATTTTCTTTCTTTCCTCTATCTCTTTCTCTTACTTTTCTCTTTCTCTGTACTTTCTTCTCTGTCTTTACTTTCTTGCTTACCCCTCTCTCTCTCTTTCTCTTTACTTTCTTCCTTATTCCCCTTCCTCTCAAGGGATCGAGGGATTCCAGAAAAGCACAAAGCGCCCGGGAGGTCTTTGCCGGTTTGCGAAAGTGTTTTGTTATTACTACAC
>NC_051387.1:60469495-60474495 GCF_015228065.2 Penaeus monodon
TATACGTATATACGTATATGTACTATATCTGTATTTGTGTTGTATTGTGTGTGTGTGTATTTATTAATATGTAAATATATAATGTTAATAAATATAGAATATATATATATATATTATATATATATATATAAATATAATATATATAATATATATATATATATATATATATTTTGTGTTGCGTGTGTGTTGTGTGTGTGTGTGTGTGTGTGTGTGTGTGTGTGTGTGTGTGTGTGTTGTGTGTGTGTGTGTGTGAGTGTGTGTGTGTGTGAGTGAGTGATGAGTGAGTGAGTGTGTGTGTGTGTGTGAGTATAAATAAATAAATAAATACAAGCATACAAACACCACACACACTACACACACCACACACACACACTACACACACACAGATATATATATATTATATTATATATATATATATATATATTATAGATATATTATATATATATATATACACACACACACGTGTGCGTATCTGTATGCATATGTGTCTGTATGTATGTGTGTGTGTATGTGTATGTGTATATATGTTTGTGTGTGTGTGTGCGTGCGCTCGCACGCAGAGAGATAGGGGAGGGGAAAAAGAAAAAGATTGAGAGATTGACAAATCATCAGATAGGCAATCAAACAGATAACCCACAGAAGAGACATACAAACAAACAAGCACCCCCCCCCCCCAAAAAAAAAAAAAAGAGAGAGAGAGAGAGAGAGAGAGAGAGAGAGAGAGAGAAGAGAGAGAGAGAGAGAGAGAGAGAGAGAGAGATGTACCGCAATCAAAACACACATATCCTGCGCCCTCATCCGGTAAATATGTTATCACTCTTTCATGCGGAGCGATAAAGTGCAGATTGATTTCCGTCCCTCAGCTGTCGAATTAGGGTACACTCTGTCATGTACCTTATTTATGGTAATGGCACAGTTGTGTATGAAGCGGCGGGAGGGCAGATTTATGACTCATTATTTACGGCGAAATCATAGACTTCAAGCCAGCGAAATACAAGACGTAATGTGTGGGTATTTACATCGAAAGGGAGAGGGGAGAGGGATGAGGGGAGAGGGGAGAGGAGGGAGGAGGGAGGGGAGAGGAGAGAGGAGGAAAGATGAATGGGCATTTTCAGAAAGGGATGTGGACGGAAATAACAGCGTTTGGGGATAGACTGCACATACGTCGCCGGGGGAGGGTGTGCACCGAAGTCTATCGAGGGAAACGAACAAGATTTCAAAGAGTAGCTATAACAGCAAACATTAAACAGATAACCGAAGAAACGGAGAGCAACGGAAGTATCACAATGAAAGAAGCGCTGAGAGGAATGAAGAGAGGGAGAGGAAATGCGATTATAAGGATATATAGAATAAGAGAGGCAGGAAAGCGAGAAAGAGATGAAGGTGGAAAGGGAAGGGGAAAGGAGATGAAAGAGAAACACAGTTAAGACTAAAAGGGGCGAGCTTCAGCTGGTTTGCTCGACAGTATAATCTAAAGAAGGTTATGTGAAGTAAAGGAAACGTGAATATAGAATGTTATATGTTTTAGAATGATTTATGAAAATTGAGATTCGATACTTGAAAATCGACACTTCATCTTCCAAGTGACAAATTTTAATAAATCATCAAATATAGGTAAGACTTGACTCAAGAATACAGAGGTTTAATAATCATGATGAAACTGATACCACCAATACTATCATTGATACCAATGGTCTTGTTGTTTCTACTGTTATCAATATTACTAGAACGAAAGACATCATTTACTACCTCTACTATAACTGAAATCCAAAAAAAAAGGTAAAAGAGGAGATTATGAAAAAATAAGTAAATATAAAAAACTAAACAAAAATATAAACTAGACAACATTACCACAACCAACTTTCTCCCACAACTTAACAACACTGCCACAAATACATTTTATTTTTCTCTAACAACAACTACCAGGTGAGGGAAAGAGAGAGAGAGAGAGAGAGAGAGAGAGAGAGAGAGAGAGAGAGAGAGAGAGAGAGAGAGGAGAGAGAGAGAGAGAGGTGAGAGAGAGAGAGAGAGAAATTATGATAACAAGAAGGGTAACCGACCTTTGAACACGTGGACCCGAATCGCGGCGCGGTCGGTGTTCGACGGGGCACACTGATAATTTCCAGAGTGCGAGAGGGTAGCTCGAGCGACCAACAACGTCGATACGGTTCGCCCTTCTTCTTGCCGCACCGTCACTTCTACGCTGCCGTCGGTCTCATAGTTAACAACCTGGGGACATGAAAGAAGAATTTGGGTGGTCTTGTAGTATTTAATTATTTTATTTATATATATATATCTTATTTGAAATATAGTGAAATCAGGAGTTTGGAACCCTAGAGTTGTTCGTGTTAAAGTAGATGACGGAAAGTAAGGTTTTGTGTCTATCTTTCTCTCTTCTCTCTATCTCTTTCTAGCTCTCTATCTCACTCTTCTTTCTCTTCGATCTTTTTCCTCTCTCTATCTTTCTCTCACTCTCTCTCTCTTCTCTCTTATCTATCTTCACCATCTCTCTCTCTCCTCTTCCTTTCCCCCCTCCATCCTTCCCATCCCCGCCTTCCTCCCTCTCTTTCTGCCTCTCCCCTACCTGCCTTTCCCTCTTCCTCTGGCCTTGCAGTTACGTGTTCGGACCTCATCTCATTTGAAAAGAAGAGGAAGAGAAAGGGCAGAGACCGTGTTCGCAGTCACGATGGGCTTAAGAGTGCAGCACTGTGTGAGGTGAATTTTTCATCTGTGTCTGTGGCAAATGGTCTTGGTGATGTGTGAGGAAAATGAAGGAATGGAGAGAACGAGAGATGTGTTATGCAGCGAATTATTGGCAATAGTGAAGGCAATATTGAGTGACGAAAGAAGGATGAAGAACAAATTTTACATATCTATGTACAGTGTACAATATCATGTGTCTTGTCTTGGTGATGTATTGGCACGCATACCGACCACAAAAATAAAAAAAACATACAGAATATGATAGATGGTTAAATGCAATGTGTTATGCTTTGTTCTCAAAATAGATTGTATCAATATTAAATGCGAATATGATAACGATAACTATAGTAATGAACTAAGTTTATATCAAGAATATGTAAGTATACAAATAGATAAATGGTGTCTTTTGTAATTATATTGAACACACATACAAATAACATATACAAAAACAAACAAATAAACAAACATAAATAAACGATATATATAGTATATGTATGTTTTATATATAATTATGATATTATATATCATATTTATATACTCTATTTATCTTCATATTCTTTCATATCTTACTACTCTACCTTCTTATCATATCATCTTCATCTATCATCTCTTGTCTATATTTCATCATACTATATATCATTGAAACTCATAACTGATATCATATGATATTGTGACTTAATATATGTGATGATATATTGTACGTATCGTGATTGATGATGATGATGATGTATGATGATCATGATGATGTATATAATATATATATATGATATATGATATGATGATGATATGACTGATGATGAAAATGATATTATATATATGATGATATGATGATATATATATATATTGATGTGATGTATGATGATGATGATGATATGTATGATATGATATATGTGATGGTGATATGATATGATATATTGATATATGATGATGTATATATGATATGATGATATATATATAGGTAATGATAATGATGATGATGGTGATGATGACGATGATAATGATGGTGATGATGATGATGATGATGATGATGATAATGATGATTACGATGATGGTAATGATAATGATGATGATGGTGATGATGACGATGATAATGATGGTGATGATGATGATTATGATGACGATGATGGTGATGATGGTGGTGATGATGGTGATGATGATGATGATAATGATGATGATAATAATGAAGATGATGATGATGATGATGATGGTCATGATAACAGTTATACTACTACTACTAACAATTATAAAAATAGCAGTAACAACAACAACAATAAGCAAAAGTATTCAAACATCCATCAGAGACCCCCCTCCCCCCTCCCCCCGGCCAATTCCAACCTCTAAACATCTCGTATCGATCTAATTCGCGAGCTGTCCGTCTGTCTTATCGAGAGATGTCACACGCCAAAAAAAAAAAAAATAAAAAATAATTTGGTAAAGATCCATCTCGCGATCGACTTTCCTTCAGCTTATAAATGCCTCTAATGGATAAATCCTGCATAATCGTATTGACAGATCCAATTGCAATTTAAAAATGGATTCACATCAGACTGGCGGCGATCTTCTCTCTTTTTATGGTCTTTGCATAATAATGAGACAGGCGGGTTATTCAAAGGAGGGAATTAAGCACGGAATTCTTTCAGAGAAATGCGAGATTTTTTTTTTTCCTTTTTTTTGTATGTGTGTTTTTCTTTTCTTTTTTTTTCTTTTCTTTCTCTTTCTCTTTTTTTCTTTGTTTCCATCGCCATTACTCCTACATTATCCTTAACCGACCTTTTCAGAAACGGAGAAACGCGTATAACGAAAGTCAAGAAATGAAAGACAGAAGGAATGACAAAAGCAAATTGACTCGCTCGCCCCTCCCCTTTCTCCCTGTTTGGAGTGGCTCAGCTGTGGAATATTTTTTGCTTAATTGTGGAAAACGCAAATTCTATAATTAACAATTTAATCATAACTATTCCTTTTCATGTTAGCGAACCATAACAAGAATGAAAGAGAGAGAGAGAGAGAGAGAGAGAGAGAGAGAGAGAGAGAGAGAGAGAGAGAGAGAGAGAGAGAGAGACAGAGAGAGACAGAGAGAGTGAGAATAAGAGAGAGAGAGAGGGAGACAGAGACAGAGACAGAGACAGAGACAGAGACAGACAAACACACGACCCCAAGACACAAATTCCAGGTCTCCCCCCCCCTTCCCCGCCCTATCACCACCCTTGTCCCATAATAAAAATATTTCCTACTAGATCTCGCCCCCTAACTACACACTGATTACACTGAACTTTTAATCTTATGCCCTCTCTCTTAAC
>NC_051387.1:60481995-60484495 GCF_015228065.2 Penaeus monodon
GCATGAATACCATGAGAGAGAGAGAGAGAGAGAGAGAGAGAGAGAGAGAGAGAGAGAGAGAGAGAGAGAGAGAGAGAGAGAGGAGACAGAGAGAGAAAGAAAAGGAAAGAGAGAGAGGGAAGGAGAAAGAGAGAGGGGAAGAGAGAGGGATGGAGAACGGAAGAGGGGGAAGAAGATAGAGAGAGAAGAGAAAGGGCGGAGAGTTAGAAAGAGAGAGGAGGAAGGGGGGAGAAAGGAAAAGAGAGGGAAGGAGAAAGCGAGAGTGGGAACAAGAAAGAGAAAGACAAGGGAAGATAAATAGAGAGAGAGAGGAAAGAGAGAGAGAGAGATAGAGAGAGAGAGAGAGAGAGAGAGAGAGAGAGAGAGAGAGAGAGAAATGAAAATCTAGAAAGAAAATAAAACGACAAAAAGAATATCACACCACAGAGAGAAAAACGAAAACAAACTAAAAAGGGAGAGAAAATGAGATATGAAAACCGCCACACAAGAAAACTAGAAAAAAGACAGAACAAGATAAATACGACATCCTTCTTTAGCAAACTTTCGGCCCCCTTTTTTCCCCCTAGATTTAATGATTTGCCTCACAATGAAAACCCGGACAGAAGGTCATCAGTCGACCCATTGAAAAGGTCTCGCGTGACCTCTTCCCCCATCCCCCCCCTCCCCCTTTATTCCCCGCACAATCAGCTGACCTCGTCCGGGGATCCATGTTGTTCTATTAGGGTCATTAGTCTTGACGGCGCGTTTGTTTGTTTGTTTGTGTTTTTATCTTTTTTTTTTTTTTTTTTTTGCGTGTGCTCGCGCAAGTGTTTCTTTTTTGTTTGTGTTTGTTCCATTATTCATTCGTGTTCCTGCTTGCGTGTGTTTGTGCACGTGTTTCCTGTGTCCCTGCGTGTGTGTGTTTGTGTGTGTGTGCTTAGGAGGGAGAAAAAGAGAATGCATGTGTGTGCGTTTCTGTGCGTACCTTGATCGCTTTGGCTTCTCTTCCTAAAATCATCGAATTGGAAACTTTACTTATGAATATTATAATACCAAAGTCTTCTAGCAATTCCTCATCACAATTGCCTTTTATTTATCTCTCTTTCTGTGCAATTTGATAAGGTAAACACTTATTAAACTTTATTTATTACTATTATATTTTTTTTACTTATTTTTTATCTATTCTTATCTCTCTTTCTATTCAATTTTATACAGGAAGTGGTTAACATGTCATTCTTTTTTTCTTTTTTTTTTACTTTATTGATTTATCCATCTATATTTTTACTTTTTTTTTCTTCTTCTTTTTACTATCTTGTATATATATATATATATATATATATTATATATATATATATATATATATATATATATATATATATATATATATATATTTTTTTTTTTTTTTTTTTTTTTTTTTTTTTTTTTTTTTTTTTTTTTTTTTTTATAAAATTTTTTTTACTTTTTTTCTAAGAAAACTTCGCGAGGGTCGAATGCTAAAAATTTTGTTGTCTGTTTTGGGTCTTTTTTGGGGTCGCGTACTGCAATGGGGATATACAGGCTTGGAAGGGATTTCATGTTCTTTTAAGGAAATGGGGAAAAAAATAGGCTGGGGGGGGAGGGGGGGGGAAAAGGGGAGGAGGTGGGTGAAAGGGGGGGGTGAGGGGAAAAGAGGGTGAGGAAAAGAGGGGAAAAAGAGGCCCGAGGGGGGGGAAGGGAAAAGGGGGGAAAGGGAAAGGGGGGAGGGAGGAGGAAAGGGGTGAGCGGGGGGGGGTCTTCCCTTGCTTTTGGTTCCCGGTCAAAGACGGTTGCACCAATAGGCTGGTGCACATTTTGGGGAAATTCTACACGTATGTCCCTTCATTTCACGTAAGTCGATTCACAAATATACACGTGCACGGAGAGAGAGAAGAGGGAAAAAGGAGAGAGAGAGAGAGAAGAGAGAGGGAGAGAGAGAGAGAGAAGAAGAAATAGATAATAAAATAGATGCGAGAGAGGAGGGAGAAGAGAAGGGGGCCGGGGAAAGGGACAGACAGACAGAGAGGAAGTGGGAGAGAGGATAAATAGTGATACTAAAGGAGAGAGAAGTGAATAGATTAACGGAAAGATAACCCAACTGACATGGCAGACTAAGAAAGAAAAGAGATTTAGAACTTAACTACCATATAAAAAAATATATATATATAATAATGATGATAATGCAAACAAACCCTATCCTCCTACCCCTCTCCCTCCCCCCCTCCCCTTCCTATCACATCCAGACTACCCTCCTCATTTCCTTCCTCTACCCCCCCCCCCCCCCTCTCCCCCCTCCCTCCCTCCTCTCCTTCCCCTCCCTCTCCCTCCTTCCTTCCCTCCCTCCCTCCTCCCTCTTACCCCATTCCCCCTTTTCTATCAACCCCTATATCCTCCCTCACTTACCATACCCCTTCCCCTTCCCTCCACCAACTCCTCCCCCACCCCATCCTCTTCCTCTTTCTCCACCCTTCCCTCCACCACACCTTCCCCAACCCGTCCCTCTCCC
>NC_051387.1:60490604-60496208 GCF_015228065.2 Penaeus monodon
GAGAGACGAAAAGAGGGGAAGAGAGAGAGAGGAGAGGGAGGGAGGGAAGAAGGAGGAGACAGAGAGAGAAAGAAAAGGAAAGAGAGAGAGGGAAGGAGAATGAGAGAGGGGAAGAGAGAGGGATGGAGAACGTAGGAGGGGGAAGAAGATAGAGAGAGAAGAGAAAGGGCGGAGAGTTAGAAAGAGAGAGGAGGAAGGGGGGGAGAAAGGAAAAGAGAGGGAAGGAGAAAGGGAGAGTGGGAACAAGAAAGAGAAAGACAAGGGAAGAGAAATAGAGAGAGAGAGGAAAGAGAGAGAGAGAGAGAGAGAGAGAGAGAGAGAGAGAGAGAGAGAGAGAGAAAGAGAAAGAGAGAGAGAGAGAGAGAGAGAGACAGAGAAATGAAATACTAGAAAGAAAATAAAACGACCAAAAAAATCACACACCACAGAGAGAAAAACGAAAACAAACCAAAAAGGGAGAGAAAATGAGATAAGAAAACAGCCACACAAGAAAACTAGAAAAAAAGACAGAACAAAAATAAATACGACATCCTTCTTTAGCAAACTTTGGGCCCCCCTTTTTTTCCCCCCTAGATTTAATGATTTGCCCACAATGAAAACCCGGACAGAAGGTCATCAGTCGACCCTTTGAAAAGGTCTCGCGTGACCTCTTCCCCCATCCCCCCCCCCTTTATTCCCCGCACAATCAGCTGACCTCGTCCGGGGATCCATGTTGTTCTATTAGGGTCATTAGTCTTGACGGCGCGTTTGTTTGTTTGTTTGTGTTTGATTTTTTTTTCTTCTTTTTTTTTTTTTTTTGCGTGTGCTCGCGCAAGTCTTTCTTTTTTGTTTGTGTTTGTTCCATTATTCATTCGTGTTCCTGCTTGCGTGTGTTTGTGCACGTGTTTCCTGTGTCCTGCGTGTGTGTGTTTGTGTGTGTGCTTAGGAGGAGGGAAAAAGAGAATGCATGTGTGTGCGTTTCTGTGCGTACCTTGATCGCTTTGGCTTCTCTTCCTAAAATCATCGAAATGGAAACTTTACTTATGAATATTATATAATACCAAAGTCTTCTAGCAATTCCTCATCACAATTGCCTTTTAATTTTTCTCTCTTTCTGTGCAATTTGATAAGGTAAACACTTATTAAACTTTATTTATTACTATTATATTTTTTTTACTTATTTGTTTATCTATTCTTATCTCTCTTTCTATTCAATTTTATACAGGAAGTGGTTAACATGTCACTCTTTTTTCTTTTTCTTCTTTTACTTTATTGATTTATCCATCTATATTATTACTTATTCTTTTTTCTACTTCTTTTTACTATCTTGTGTGTGTGTAATATATATATATATATATATATATATATATATAGATATATATATATATATATTTTTATATATTTTATATATTTTTTTTTTTTTTTTTTTTTTTTTTTTTTTTTTTTTTTTTCTCAGAGATAATATTCGCGAGTGGGTACGAAATGCTACAATTTTGTTGTCTGTGTTGAATCTTTTTTCGGGTCTGCGTACTGCAATGGGGATATACGGGGCTTGGAATGGGAATTCTCACTGATTCTTTTAAGGAAATGAGGAGAAAATGGAGGGCGTGGAGGGGGGAGGGGGGAGGGAAGGAGGAGGGAGGTGGGTGAAAGGGAGGAGTGAGGGAGGAGAAAAGAGGGTGAGGGAAAAGAGGGAGGAGGAAAGAGGGCGAGGGAGGGAGGGAGAAAGAGGGGGGAGGGAGGAGGGAGGGAGGAGGAAAGAGGGGTGATGGGGGGGGGGGTCTTCCCTTGCATGTGGCTCCCGGTCGAAGACGGTTAGCACGCACATAGGCTGGTGCACATGTGTGGATATCTACACGTATGTCCCTTCATTCACGTAAGTCGATTCACGTAATATACACGTGCAAGGAGAGAGAGGGGAGAGAGGAGAGAGACGATGAGGAGAGAGAGAGGAGGAGGGGAGAGAGGAGGAGGGGAGAGGGGGGAGAGGGGAAAGAGAGAAGATAGAGTGAAAGGGAGGGAGGGGAGAAGAGGAGAGGGGGGGCCGGGAAGGAGAAGGGGAAGAGAGAGGAGGGAGAGGGGGAATAAAAGATGAAATTAAGAGAGAAGAGAGGGGGGAAAGATAGGGAAAAGATAAAAATGAATGGAAGAGAGGGGTAGAAAGAAAGGGGTTTGAACTAACTAGGAATAATATAAAATATAATATATATATTATAATATATATATTATATATATATAATATATATAATTATTATAAAATGATGAAAAAATGCAAACAAAGTAGGGGGAGAAAAATATCCAAGCCCACTCTTACCCTCTCCCCCCTCCCTCGATCACATCCGAACCCTCCTCATTCTTCCTCGAACCCCTTCCCTCCTCTCCCCCCTCTCCCTCCTCCTTCTCCCACGTTCTCTCCCTCCCCCTCCCTCCTCCTTCCTCTTACCCATCCCCCTTTCTATAACCCTAATCCTCCTCACTCATCCCTCCCCTTCTCAGCCCTCCCCACCACCCTTCCCCTCCTCCTCCACTCTCCCTCACCCATCCCCTTCCCCCTACCAACTCCTCCCAACCCCATCCTCTTCCCTTCTCAACCCCCCCCACCAAATTCCTCAACCTATCCCAAATCTTCTTTTCTCATTTCTTCCCCCTTTCTTTACATTTTCAATACACCTTCCACCCCCTCCTTTCCCTGCACCCTCCCAACTCATCTCTTCCCCTTCCTTCCCCACCTCTCCTCACCATCCCTCCCCCTTTCCACCTCTCCCCCCTCCACCCTTCCCCCCTCCACCCTCCCACTCCATCCCTCCCCCCTTCTCCACCCTCCTCAACCATCCACCCCCTTCTCCACCTCTCCTCAACTCCAAAAAACTTTCCTTCCCTTCTCCACCCTCCTCACTCCAACCCCCCCTTTCCCTCCCCCCTCATCCACACTCCCTTGCCTTCCTTCCCTCCCTCCCCAACCCACCCAAACCCCGGCAGCACTAAACCCCCAACCGCCAGCCTGATGAGATAGGCTCGCACGGGCTTCGTCGACACCTGGCACTCGTACAGCCCAGAGTCCCTTATCGTGGGGTGTCTTATCTGCAGCGTCCACTCGTTCGTGCCTTCGCGGTGGAGGGCGGAGAAGCGCTGGTCGCTCGTGTAGGTGAAGGACCCGACCGTCAGGATGTGCGTGTCGCGGTGGCGGATCCACGAGACCTGTAGGAGGGAGAGAGAGAGAGACATTGGGTTGGATCAGATTGGATTAGAGGGTGATTTGGGCGTGGGTGGGGGGAGGGGGGAGGGGGGAGGGTGATTAGGGACATGAGCGATTGGAGAGATGTGTGTCGCGGTGCCGGATCTACGAGACCTGTGAGATAGATAGGTAGAGTGAGATAGAGATAGATAGATAGAGAGAGAGAGAGAGAGAGAGAGAGAGAGAGAAAGCGAAAGAGAGAGAGAAAGAAAGAAGAGAGAGACAGACAGACAGACAGACAGACAAAGAGAGAGAGAAAGAATTAGGTTAGATTAGGTTAGAGGGTGATTAACAACATGAGCATTTTAGCCAGGAGTGATTAGGTGGATCCGCAAGACCTTTGAGAGAAAGAGAGAAAGAGATTGGGTTGATTTAGAGAGTTGGAGGGGGACTGGGGATATAAGTGTCTATATTAGGGGCTGATTGGGTGGAGGAGCGTCGCTGTGCTCGACCTGCGATACCTGTGGGAGAACTGGGTTGGATTTGGTCTCGCGGTGTTTTATTAATCAGGGAGAGAATGAGGTGAATAGAGTGAAAATGGGTGACTGGAAAGAAAGAGAAAAAAAAACTTGTTAGTGAGTGATTGGGAGAAGAATACCTTATCTTATGAATGATTAGCAACTAGAAAGCGATCCACGAAAACTATGAGAAGAAATTAGAGCATTTTTTTTATCATTATCATATTCTAATCAATGCTTTTTTCTCACTTAATTTTTTCCTACTCTAATAACTATTCTTATTATATTCTAATCACAATTCTCTCAAGCACTTATCATTCACTCGGGTTCTCGAAGATCGCTTCCAGTCTCTCTCAAATGTGTCCAATCATATAATATAATTAATATCTGATTTACATAATATGACTGCATTATGTAAGATTATAATTCAGGGTCATGTCTTTCCATTAAATTTTCTCAGACCAAAATACGTTCATTAAACACATAAATTCAAACACGAGATAGAGTGCATTAACGCAAACTAATCGATGCTTAAGGTTGTATAATCTTAGTTTGAACAAAAAAAAAAAAGTTTGATAATTTAGTCTATATCTACTGATTCAATAAAAAAAAGTAATTTAATAAACATTCAGTAATAGTAAAATAATAGTTTAATAAACATTTAAGACTTTTTCAAGGCATATGATCTGAAGAAAAACTTATGGAGACGCACAAATTTAAGTGATGTCTTGGTTCAGGAATAAATCAATATCATTAGAAATATACATATATTATATATATTATATATTTTAATAATATTAATATTATCATATATTATATATAAAAGTATATATAATAATATATATATATATATATATATATATATTGAAAGAGATTAGAATAATTTGATATTGATAAGAAAAGAGAGAGATTTGGGAAATTATTAGTGTCTCGAAAGAACAGCCATTAGGATGAGGAATGAATAGGAGAGACAATAAAATAATAATGATGATGATAATACTAATAATAATAATAATAATAATAATAATAATAATAATAATAATAATAATAAAAATAATAATAATAATAATAATAGTAAAAATAATAATAATAGTAATCATAATCATAATGATGACAATGAGACAAAAGCTAAATTTTAACCGATAGGATATTTACATAAACCCCAGTCAGAAGAAAATGATTAAATCAATAATGATAAAAATAATTTCCCCCGCAGGAGTGCTTGCAACAGGAAAAAAGAGAGACAGTGATTTTTTCAGAGAAAAATAAAAGTCTAACGTTTATTTCCATATCTTATAAGAGGGTTTTTGGTAGTCATGGATGAATGAGCTGAAAGACTGATAGACACGGAGATAGATAGATAGTTGAAAAATCTATCTATCTATCTACACACACACACACACACACACACACACACACACACACACACACACACACACACACACACACATAAAATATATAATAATATATAATATATATATATATATATATGTGTTTTTGTGTGGTGGTGGTGTGTGTGTGTGTGTGCCTGTGTG
This sequence comes from Penaeus monodon, assembly GCF_015228065.2. NCBI lineage: Eukaryota > Metazoa > Arthropoda > Malacostraca > Decapoda > Penaeidae > Penaeus > Penaeus monodon. Next base: position 60,495,812 of record NC_051387.1, read on the forward strand.
TGTGTGTGGTGTGTGGTGTGTGTGTGTGTGTGTGTATGTATGCATGATATTTTAATAATATATATATATATATATATATATATATATATATATATATATATATCCCTCTCTTTCTCTACATATAGATAGATAAATAGATTGAGAGATAGACAGACTGACTGAAAAACAGATAAATGAATAGATGGATAGATAGATAGATAGATAGATAAATAAATAGATGAATAGTTAGAGGGATACATACAGTCTTACAGACAGAGACAGAGGCAAAGTCACGAAGAGACAGAGAAAGAGAGAAGGAAACAGAGAGAGAGAGAGAAAGGGAGGGAGACAGAGAGAGAAAGAGAGAGGGAGAGGAGACGGAGAGGAGGAAGGGGGAGAGAGAAAGGAAAGAGAAAGA
>NC_051387.1:60496308-60498808 GCF_015228065.2 Penaeus monodon
TATGTATTATATTATAAATATATATATAAAATATATTTTATATATATATATATATATTTATTTATATATTTTTCAAAACACCACAACAAAAATATAATATATATATATAAAATATATATATATATATTATATATATATATAAATATTATATATATATATATATATATATATATATACTATGTATACATATTTTATATATATATATATATATATATATATATATATATATATATTATATATAAAATATATATATATATAATATTATATAATATATATACATACATACGGGCCGCAGTGGCCGAATGGTTAGAGCGTCAGACTTAAGACTGTCACGACGGCAATTTGAGTTCGAGGGTTCGAGTCACCGGCCAGCCGTTGTTTCCTTGGCAAGGGACTTCACCTCGATTGCCTACCTAGCCACTGGGTGGCCAAGCCAGCCCAAGTCAAGTGCTGGTCCCAAGCCCGGATAAAATAGAGAGAATGATTTACCTAAAAAGGTAACAAACCCGGGACTCTCCGTGGAAAGGAACTGGGACCCTACCACGTACTCACTCCAAGATCAGCACAACATGAAAACTACAATTAAATATCATGCTGGGGACCACGGCGGCTCAGACATGAACTTACCGTATATATATATATATATATATATATATATATATATATATATATAATATTATATATATATATATATATATATATATATTTATATATTGTGTGTGTATATATACATATACTTATGCATACATATGTGTGTGTATGTGTGTGTGTGTGTTTGTGTGTGTGTGTGTTTGTGTGTGTGTGTGTGTGTGGTTTGTGTGTGTGTGTGTGTGTTGTGTGTGTGGTTTGTGCGTGTGTGTGTGGTTTGTGTGTGTGTGTGAGTGTGGTTTGTGTGTGTGTGTGAGTGTGTGTGTGTGTGTGTGTGTGTGTGTTTTTCGTGTGTGTAGTATATATATTTATTTTTATAATACCATATATATATATATATTATATTTATAATATATATATATTATATATTATAAAATATATGTTAAAAATATTATATATTTAAAAAATATATTATATTATATATATATAATTATATATTATTATATATAATGTATTATTACTAACATTATACATTTAAATTGTGTGTGTGGTATATATATATTTATTTATTTTATATATATATTATTAATATATTTTAATTTTATTCCAACACACACAAAATTTAATTTTATAATTATATATATTTATTAAAATATATATATATATATATATATATATAATGTAAAATAATTTTATATAATATTTTATATTATTATATATATTAAAATAATATATATTCACACAACCACCAAATTATATAATATATTTATATATTATAATAATATATATATAATAAAATATATACAAATTATTAATATATATAAATATATATATTATATATAATTTATATACATGATATACTATATATTATATATTATATATATTATATATTGTGGTGTGTTGTGTTGTGTGTGTGTGTGTGTGTGGGTGGTTGTGTGTGTGTTGTGTCATATTATATATATATTATATATATTATATTTATATTATATTAATTAATATATATATATTTTAAAATATATCTATATATTTTTTTTATATATATACAATATATATATATTCATTTATATATTAATTTATTATATATATATATATTTATATATTATTATGTATATATTATATTATATTTATATATATATCTTAATTATTATTATATATATATTTTATTATAAAAATATATATATAATTTTGTGTGTTTTTGGGTGTGTTGTGTGTGTGTGTGGGGTTGTGTGTGTTGTGTGTTGGGGTGTTTTATATATATATATTTTATATATAATTTAATATTATAATATTAAAATTAATATATATTATAAAATATATTATATATATATATTTTTTTTTATATACAGATATAAAATGTGTACAAATATATATATATATATTATATGATATATTATATTTTATATATAATATATATATCTTTGGGTGTGTGTGTGTGTTTTGTGGTGTGGTGTGTTTTATTACATATATATATTATATAATATAAATTTTATATATATATATTTTATATTATAAAATATATTATAAAATATGCCCTATATATATTGAATATATAATATTTAAAATTTTATCATATATATAAAAATATAAATATATATATATATAATTATTATATATATAATATATATACATAATTTCATTATTATGTGTGGGGGTGTGGGTGTGTTTGTGGGATATTTTATATTTATTATAAAATATATCTATATATATAAAATAAAATATATATATATATATTATACATATATATTATTTTATATAATTTTAAAATATATTATATATATAATATATATATATAAGTAAAATAAAAATTAAAATTTTCACACACACACACAAATATATATAATAAATTTATATATATATATATATTATATATATATAACATAATAAAATATATATATATATATATATATATATA
>NC_051387.1:60505885-60519231 GCF_015228065.2 Penaeus monodon
AATGCCTCCTCACCACCACCCCAGAAACGCACGAACGCGCTTTGATTCACGACTATATGCTATTCACACCACACACACAGACACACACAGAAACTCACGCGCGCTTGTTCCATATATTTAAAACTGAGAAACTCACATAAACACATGTATATGTATGTGTCAAGTTATCTATATGTAAATGTACATTTCAGTATGTTTTTTTTTTTTTTTTTTTTCAAGAATGATTGTGTGTGTTTGTATGTGTGTGCATGCCTGTGTGTGTGTTGTGTGTCTGTGTGTGTTTGTCTGTGTGTGTGTGTGCGCAAAAGCGTTGTGGAGCGCAACCAGGGTACAGTGAGACAGTAGGACACTGCTGGCCATCCACTGCACCCTAACCTGTCTCCAGCCGTCTCGACTATGTCTTGCCACTGGACCAAGATAGGAAGGGACGAGAGAGTGAGGCTGATGACCTGCGCAACTCTCCCTCACTTAAATCTAAATCAAGCGCAAGTCATGACTACATTCATCCATTGATATGGAGTCAAGCTCATCCTCGAAACAAAGGGAGGAACATATATATATATTCAAGATGTCGGCCGTTGGACATCTTGAACAAAATGAAACTAAAGTTTATTGATCATGTGATGAGAAGTAAAAGTATTGAGAAAAACTTGCTGACAGGGATGGTGATAGGAAACAGAGAAAGAGTCAAACGGAAGACAAGACTGAGCGACAACATCAAAGATATTTGCGGGCTGTCGATGGTACAAGTGGAAAGAAAAGCGCAAGATCGAGTTGAGTGGCGGAGGATGGTGGAGAGGTCCACGGCATACCGTTATTGATGATGATATATATATAAAAGGCCGCGGTAGCCGAGTGGTTAGAGCATCGGACTCAAGACTGTCGCGTTGTTCCCTTGGGCAAGGAACTTCACCTCGATTGCCTACCTAGAAAACGACATATTGCCTTGAGCGAATGTGTCGTAGGGGAAGTCACCGCCATGGCACAAACTGCGGTCGATTAGGAAGGACATCCAATCAGGCAAGGGTGGCACTGCCATATAACCTCTCAGTAATGAATTGAGAGAGGCCTATGTCCTGCAGTGGAATGAATGGCTGATAAAAAAAAATATATAATATATATATATATATATATATATATATATATATATATATATATATATATATATATGTATGTATATATGTATTTGGGCCGCGGTGGCCGAATGGTTAGAGCGTCGGACTCAAGACTGTCACGACGGCAATCTGAGTTCGAGGGTTTGAGTCACCGGCCGGCGCGTTGTTTCCCTTGGGAAAGGGAAACTTCACCTCGATTGCCTGCCTACCACTGGGGGCCAAGCCAGCTCAAGTCAGTGCCGGGTAAATAGAGATGGTGACTCGATGAAAAGAAAAAAAAAAAAAAAAAAACACCGGGGGAAGGCAATGCAAAACCACCGCTCTAAAAATTGCTAAGAAAAATTCTTTGGAGCCCATGATCGTCAAGGCTGCGGTGGCCGAATGGTTAGAGCGTCGGACTCAAGACTGTCACGATGGCAATCTGAATTCGAGGGTTTCGAGTCACCAAACCGCCGCGTTTTTTTCCTTGGCAAGGAACTTCACCTTGATTGCCTACCTAGCCCTGGGGTGCCAAGCCGCCCAAGTCAAGTGCTGGCCCCAAGCCCGGATAAATAGAGAGAATGATTACCAAAAAGGTACACCGGCACTGCGCCGTAGAAAGGACTGGGGACCTACCACGTACTCACCCCAAAGAGCATCTCAACATGAAAACTACAATTAAGTATCATGCTGTGCCCACGGCGGCTCAGACATAAACCTACCGTTAAAAGAAAAATATATATATTAGTCCTGGAAAAGAAAAAAAATTGCACCCTGGGTTCCCTTGAAAAGGGATGCCCCATTTCCCCCTATCCCAGGGTTACGGTGAAACTGTCGGCAGCGGGGCAGTGGATATCTGGTAAAAACACCTTATTTCTACTGATTACGGGTTTAAAACCAAAAAATTTCTGCGTATTACAGTGAAAACTTTTTTAAAGAGGCGGATATTTCCTCCTATTAGGGGGGAACTGCGTTGAGAAGGAGCCGGGGGTTTTTCCCCCAAAATTTTTTTTCCCTTTAAAAACCTCTACCCCAAATGATTAAATAAAAAATGAAAATTCAAAACCACTCACCCGTCCGTTGGTTATAAAGGGGCGCGTTATTCAGTGGGCAACCCAGGCTGACATTTTTAAATTGCATCTGGAAACAAAGAAGTAAAAAAACATGTCCAATAAAACAATTAAAAATCGGAAGGGAACGAAAAGGAAATAAAGGTGGGTAAATTACATACTGTCTGAAAACGAAAGGGATAGATACAACTTCAAATACTAGGAAAAATAACCAATTGGAAAAAAATATCTAAACCCCAAAGTAGGAAAAATGTCTAAAAATCACCGTGGAAAAATTTGGCCTTTGGGGTATAAAAGAAAAGGTAAGTTTTTTTGAATTCTGTGTACAAATAAACTAGTTATAGCCATCATTGTTCCAACACCACCCCGACACTTGACCTTTTTTTTACCAACAAAAAAAACCAGCCAAAAATTTCTTATTGTCTGAAAAAAATGGAAAGTTGCATAAAAAAAATTTTCCCAAAACAAGACCTGGTGCCGCTGCAACAGGCCACGAACTACTAAATATCGACTTTAAAATAAGACTCAAAAAGAGGACGTCCAACACCCCTCTAATTGACTACAAAACTCTTGATAAAAAATTACGAATTAAAATGTCAATAAATTTGATACTCAATCATTAAGATGATAAAACCCCCAAATGGTTTGGGGGGAAAAGGGAAAAAACTCTTCAGAGCCTGCTTAGAAACTTCGCCAAAAAGAAAAAACAAATTCCCCCTGGATATTGAAAAAAACTAAATGAAATTGAACAAAAACCTAAAAAAAAAGGGTTTTTAATAATCCAGTTAAAAAAATAAATTTTAAAAAAAAAAAAAAACAATGATATTGTGGAAATGTGAAAGACCCAAATTATCTTGGAGCTTTTTAAAACAATACATAAAATGATTCACCGGAGATAAAAAAGAATTTGCCATTGCCAAAAACGCCACAGTTGCTCTCAATAACATCTGGAAAGACCGAAGCATTACCTTACGGACAAGCTGAGGTTATTGAACTCATTAGTTTTCCCCAATTGCATCATATGGTTCTGAGTGTTGGGTGCTGAAGTAGATAGACAAAAAAGATCAATAGTTTTGAAATGTGGTGTTACGACGAGTACTGCGTATTAGCCGGACAAAAGAAGAAGACGAATGATAAAGTGCTGAGAAAAATAAAGTGTAAGATCGGCTGTTGGACATCTTGAACAGGGGGAAATTAAAGTTTTATTGCTCATGTGATAGAAGTAAAAGTTTGAGAAAGACTTGCTGACAGGGATGGTGATAGGAACAGAGAAAAGGCAAACCGAAGACAAGACTGAGCGACAACATCAAAGATATTTGTGGGCTTCGATGGTACAAGTGGAAAGAAAAGCATAAGATCGAGTTGAGTGGCGAAGGATGGTGGAGAGGTCCACGGCTGCTCAAACATGAGCATACCGTTATTGATGATGATGTGAGTCTAGTGCTCGAACAACTAGACCATATGTATATAAAAATTTTCTTCTTTTAACGGTAGGTTCATGTCTGAGCCGCCGTGGTCACAGCATGATACTCAGTTGCAGTGTTCACGTTGTGATGCTCTTGAGTGAGTACGTGGTAGGGTCCCTTCTTCTTTTAACTGTAGGTTCATGTCTGAGCCACAGCATGATACTTAATTAGTTTTCATGTTGTGATGCTCTTGGAGTGAGTATGTGGTAGGGTCCCCAGTTCTTTTCCACGGAGAGTGCCGGTGTTACCTTTTTTTCTTTTTTTTTCCAAAAAGTCAAATGTAGGTGTCAAATGCAAGTGTCGTAAAAGATGTCACCGCAGCGGCACAAGCCAAACCGCGGTTCATTATAAAGGACACCCAATCAGGCAAGGACAGTACTGCCAAATAAGCAGAACCTCGAGTTCTATGTATATAAATACGATAACCTTCCTGTGGTTCGTGTTAAGAGCTCTGTGTTTGCCCTCAACCGTGATTGAGTCGATTACACTTGAGAAAGTCAGCTACGTCATTTTTCTACCTGACTTCCCTACAAAATTCATGTAGCCGCGACTTCATTCTCTAATTCGTTTCTTACACTTCTAAATCCATGTTGCAACTGGCGTCGGTATTACCTCATTTAAGGCCTTATGTTTGAACATTTATAAAACCATCAGTTGCTTGCATATTAGGAAATACACGCACGTCTGCAGTGTGTAGCCATGCTAATTATACACGGCACACGCTTCTTTCCCCACCAATGACGACCTTTCTTGGCATCAGGACCATGCAAAGTGAACTTTCTCCACCACCATTATTACGGACACATTAACATTGTACTGCTGGTGAAGTGAGTTGGGTTAACTTGTTTGCAGTGCTTATGCTCTTGCCACCATATAAACTAGCGGGGACAAAGCAGTCCGCGTCGGCATTTAACAGGAGGCCTGTAGGTGTTCAGATGAACAGCCTTCCTTTCCTCGCCTACCTGTCTTTCCAGATACGTCAAGTGTGTCACGGACGAGTAATGTGTATCAGATTCGTTTGGCTCTGTATGTCGCTGGACAGTACGCCTAATGCTACTGGTCCACTTAAGCAGCCACCACAGACCCTTGCCATGGGGAAACAGCAAAGCGCAACCGCAGGTATAATAGCACACATTCTCTAGCATACTCGACCCAACGGCTGCTGAATAAAACATTATAATGATCCACAGGAAGAGCACTGAAGATATAAACATAGAACCTAGGATAGTACTTACAGATTCCCAAGTCGGGAAAAATCTGCATTAAAGTTTCACTAAAAACTCCTTTAGTAGTTTTTCTCCACCATCTTCCGACACTCAACTCGATCTAGTGCTTTTCTTTCTACTTGTACCATCAACAGCCCGCAAATATCTTTGATGTTGTCGCTCAGTCTTGTCTTTGGTTTGCCTCTTCCTCTGTTTCCTATCACCATCCCTGTCAGCAAGTCTTTCTCAATACTTTTACTTCTCATCACGACCAATAAACTTTAGTTTCCTTTTGATCAAGATGTCCAAAAACCAGTCTTTATAATTTACTTTTCTCAGCACTTCATTCGTTTTCTTCTCCGTCCAGTTAATACGTAGTACTCGTCTGTAACGCCACATTTCAAAACTATTGACCTCTTTCTTATCTATCTTTTTCAGCACCCAACACTCGGAACCATATGATGCAATTGGGAAAACTAATGAGTTCAATAACCTCAGCTTTGTCCGTAAGGTAATGATTCGGTCTTTCCAGATGTTATTGAGAGCAACTGTGGCGTTTTTGGCAATGGCAATTCTTCTTTTTATCTCCGGTGAATCATCATATGTATTAGATAAAACAGCTCCAATATAAGTGAACTCTTTCACATTTTCCACAACCACTCCATTGATTGTAACATGCTCATCATCGTTCACTGCCGGTTATCTTCGAATCTTCATGATCTTAGTTTTCTTGGCATTAAGAAACAAACCAGCCTTTTCGCTTGCTTCTCTAACTTTATCTAGCAGTTGTTGTAGTTCAATGATAATGCTGGAAATTAAAACTATATCATCGGCGTATCTTAGATTTTATATTTTGTATCCTCCTTAAAGTTTATTGGTCATATGATGAGAAGTAAAAGTATTGAGAAAAACTTGCTGAGTGGGATGGTGATAGAAACAGAGGAAGAGGCAATCCGAAGACAAGACTGAGCGACAATATCAAAGATATTTGCGGGCTGTCGATGGTACAAGTGGAAAGAAAAGCGCAAGATCGAGTTGAGTGGCGAAGGATGGTGGGGAGGTCCACGGCTGCTCATACATGAGCATACCGTTATGATGATGATGATCCCCCAACATCTACAGTTCCTTCAAAATTCTCTAGAGCACCTCTCATAATTGCTTCAGAATATATATTAAAAAGGTGCGGAGACAGAATGCAACCTTGTCGTACTCCTTGGTTGACTTCGAACCATTCTGTTAACCCATAAGTGGTTCTTACAGTTGCTTGTTGTTGGTCATACATGGCTTTTATCAGTTGAATGATGTGTTTTGGAAATTTCATATCGTTCATGTTATTCCAGAGGATATCGTGATCAACAGCATCAAAAGCCCTCGAGTAATCGATGAAACACAGGTATAGGTCTTTCTAATGTTCTCTGTTTTCTCTATGATCAATTTTAGATTTAGAATCTGGTTTCTGGTACCTTTTATATGCAATTTTTTTCAAGTGCCCTGTCCCACAAGGACGTTAGGGATCATTGATTTCCATGATTTTCTTGGCAATTTAGAGCGGTGGTTTGCCGTTGCCTTCCGCCCGGTGTTTTTATCGAGTCACCATCTCTATTTACCCGGGTCTGGGACCGGCACTGACCCGGGCTGGCCTACCCACCCAGTGGCCAGGTAGGCAATCGAGGCGAAGTTCCTTGCCCAAGGGACTTCGCCTCGATTGCCTACATATTCATGTGTTTATGTGAGTTTCTCAGTTTTAAAATATATGGAACAAGCGAGCGTGCGTTTGTGTGTGTGTGTGTGTGTGTGTGTGTGTGTGTGTGTGTGCGTGTGCGTGTGCGTGTGTGTGCGTACGTGCGCTTATGTGTGTATGTGTATGTGTGTGTATGTGTGCTTGTGTCTGTTTATGTGTGTGTGTGCTTGTATGTGTGCTTGTTTGTGTGTGTGCGTGTGTTTTTGTTTGTGTATGTGTGCTTGTGTGTGTGTGTGCTTGTGTGTGTGTCTGTGTGTGTGTGTGCTTGTGTGTTTGTGTGGGTGTGTGCGTGTATGTATGTGCGTGTGTGTGTACTTGTGTGTGTGCATGCACGCGCGCGCGTGTGTGTGTGTGCTCGGTTCTGTATTCTTGTGTGTGTGTGTTTGTTGTGTGTGTGTGTGTGCTTGTGTGTGTGTTTGTGTATGGGTGTGTGTGTACTTGTGTGTGTGTGTGTGTGTGTGTGTGTGTGCATGCGGGCGCGCGCGCGCGCGCGTGTGTGTGTGAGTGTGTTTGTACGTGTGTGTGTATGTCTGTGTATGTGTGTATGTGTGTGTGTGTGTGTGTATGTCTGTGTGTGCTTGCATGTGTGTGTGTGCTTGTGTGTATGTGCGCGCGCGCGCGTGTGTGTGTGTGTGTGTTTTTTTGTGTGTGTATGTGTGTGTTTGTGTGTGTGTGTATGTGCTTGTATTCGTGTGTTTGTGTGTATGTGTAATACCTATTTCACATATGGCCTATTTCACCTCACACCAAATATCCCCCCAGAGATGCTCACTAATGGATCTTGAGTGTTTCGTATAACCCTTATAGCTACAGGACTCCCTTGGGGCCACTTGTAGCAGACACCTTCCATCACTCTACTATTGCCATCCATATGACACTGTTAACTTATAAATATATATATTTAATACAATAACACTAGCCTCTACATACCACACCTTTGCTAGACATGACAACGGACGCGACATCCGCAGGCCTTCCGCCTCGCGACGCCGTCCCGTTTACACGATCACATCCTCTCCTCCATACTTCCTAGTACATCGCAACCCCTGTGAGTTTCCTAGTTCAATCTGTATAAAAGAGGGTCGCCTGCGAGCGACAGACAGACAGCCTACAGCACGCTGACCGGACTGAACCTCTGTCCGTCAGTTGTACCATCCATTCATTACAATATATCTCCACAAACAAGTAAGAAGTCTGTTTCACTTTTGCGGCAGCGACGGGATTTGGCCCACAACAAACCCCTGCCTCCGGCCCTACAGACTCCTGCCTCCGAAGCAACAGGCCCAACAGACGCAGATCAAAATACCACACACAAGAAAGATTCCAAGAAACAAGCAAAGCAAGCAGCCCACGCGTGTTTACATCTGACACATGTGCTGACGTCCTGTCTCCAGCACTCACCAAGTACGCAACATATATTCATGCGTACCACCGTTAAACAACGTTAATTGGCGCACTTCGCCCAACGAGGGAATTACTGGCCCAGCCGTGCCCAACCGTGAGCCGAAAGTCTGGGAATCCAGTGCAGTGGCACTGACGTAGGAGCCCCATCCCTCCCGCTGACGGACCACCCGCGCTGATGATCCACCACCTCCTCGTGCTGACGATCCACCACTTCCCCGCGCTGACGATCTACTGCAACCCGTAATCAGCCCCGCAACCAACTACAAATTCCAAGGTTAGTCAGAGTATTGTGTTAAGGCGCATTTTTTTTTTTCAGTTAGGATATCTAGGTGATACTATTTTTCCTTGAATATTTCCATATTGTCCGATTTAATCCCGTACTTTACATATGCTTCAGTTTCCCCATTGAACAGAAAACGGCGCACCGCCCTCTCTCGCCCTCACTCACTCCTCGCCACTCACTACTCCCTTTCAATTAGTGCATTCCATTTATATTTTTTCACTATCTCTTCCTAACACTCCATAACTAATTTCTCTTAAATCATATTCTACAATCTTGACTGATGCCAATTTCACAGAAAACACAGGAAAACACGAACATGTACAAACAAACGCACGAACCCACGAGTGACACCACATTTTCCTCACCCACCTCCTCTTCGTGTTATTCCCTTTCCCTGTTTCCCTCTCCCCCGCTTTGTCTGACCTTTCCCAAACACGCAGCAAACAAGTTCCTGGTAACTTATTACATATATGCTCTCGATTGAACACTGTATTCACTTCATCACTTACTGACACTGAACATCAGACTTTCCACAAACACCGTGACTTGAATTTTCCGCTGTCTCAGAACAAACGCACAGAGACTTTGACGAAACTCAGCATATTTGACACTGATGGACTGGTCAGGGATATGTGTTACTCTTTTCATGGTAATCCTCTCAGGTGTCACATGTATTTGTATCTTGCGTCTTTTCGCCGTTGTCGACGTCCATATCGTACAGGAAAACCTCCTCGTCTTTTAATTCGCCCGTTGCAGGTTCTCACAGGACAAGATTGCCGTGCTTAGTGTGTTTGTATATGATCTCATTCCCCCCGGTAGAGCAAGATGTCTTTCGCTTTGTCTCCGTGGCGTTTTTGCTGCCATACGCGCCCAGTAACATTGTCATCTTTCAGGAATCGTACGTGCCCGCTGCCAAGCCAGCCACGCCTTCGTCTCAGCCCGCGGCTCAGGTTGCCGTACTGTGCCCCGTTGTTTTTGTAAAGCCTGAGGACGGTTTTCCCTCAGCACTCGCTCGCAGACACGAGGCTCGTGACGCCTCCATTTCTGTGGTTGTTTCAAAGCCTGAGGACGGTTTTCCCTCAGCACTCGCTCGCAAACACGAGGCCCGTGATGCCTCCACTCTAGTAGTTGTTTCGAAGCCTGAGGACGATATGCCTCAGCACGGGCACGCACGCAGCTGATGATGTTCCCCTACATTTGTGCATGTATCTCTGCGTCTAATCTAATAGTATGGTTCTTGAGATTTTTTTTTCTTTTGACCCCCTTCGTATACTGTATGGTGCCGATGAGCGTGCCATCTACGGTTGGCACAGCATTGATGATTTCAGATGGAGAATGCATACTTGTGTTGGTCACCCTACCCGCGCCACGAGGCAATGGTCATTGTGACCCCTGTTACCTTAAGCGTGCCACGGGAGTACCTGACTGCAGGGTCACGCGTCTCCCGGTAGCTGAGCTCAACCTTCCCACGCCTACTCGTACCTCTGTTACACATGCTCTTGGCCCGTCGACACCTGCAGCCCCGGTTGTTTTGCATACCATGTCGGCAGGAGCTAAAGCTCCTGCCGAGATTGAGGATTGTATTTCTGCATTACGTTATTTTTTTCTAGTTTCTACGATTACTGCTGATTCCTGACTATCCCACGAGACAATTAGACGACGTCAACATATCACGTAAATTGTAACAACGCTCATGGTCAGCGGTGCGTTCATCCTCCCGCGGTTTTGCCGACTTGACTCCCGCCTCATCACTTTACGCCCCTATCATCATTTTCACTACTCATACACACCGTCTTCCCCCTTGCTCTCGCCGACCTCGCTAAACCTCCCTGTCAGCAATTTTTCCCTCCCTATCGCGAACGTAAGATTCCTCCCTTCATTCGATGATCATTTGGATCCCTTTGATTTCATTCCCCCCTCACATGTAACCTATGGCCTTCCCATACTGTCTACATTATTCGGAGTATTAGCCGTCGTGCTTGGTTTCGTACTGTATCGTTGCATAGTGATTAGGACATTAGCACGGAGACTGCCTGTCAACACTGGTGACGCAGGCGCCGTCAGCGCTTAGCCTTGTATATTCCCTCACATTGTCACTGGCTAAGCCCGGCTATTTATCTTGTACATCTTCTTTTATTGTATTCCCACGTATATCTTTGTTACTGTTAGATTGTATTTCTACGCTGCTATATATATATATATTACTTATTCATGATTAGTTGTGCTTATTTGTCATTTCCTGTTTCGTGAATTACATAAATGTTCACGTTATTTTATATGATATACTCCCTTGGGGCCACTTGTAGCAGACACCTTCCATCACTCTACTATTGCCATCCATATGACACTGTTAACTTATAAATATATATATTTAATACAATAACACTAGCCTCTACATACCACACCTTTGCTAGACATGACAACGGACGCGACATCCGCAGGCCTTCCGCCTCGCGACGCCGTCCCGTTTACACGATCACATCCTCTCCATACTTCCTAGTACATCGCAACCCCTGTGAGTTTCCTAGTTCAATCTGTATAAAAGAGGGTCGCCTGCGAGCGACAGACAGACAGCCTACAGCACGCTGACCGGACTGAACCTCTGTCCGTCAGTTGTACCATCCATTCATTACAATATATCTCAACAAACAAGTAAGAAGTCTGTTTCACCTTTGCCGCTGCCCAAGATTTCCTCATAGTGCCAGACGCGACTTGTCTGCACTCTACCGCTCATCGGCCATCGTTACAGTATGTGCTTGTGTGTGTGCTTGTGTGTATGTGTGTGTGCTTGTGTGTGTGTGCTTGTGTGTGTTTGTATGTGTGTGTGTCTTTATGTGTGTGTGTGTGTGTTTGTCTGTGTGGGTATGCTTGTGTGGGTGGGTATGCTTGTGTGTGTTCTGTGTGTGTGTGCTTGTATATGTGTTTGTGTGTGTGTGTTTGTGTGTGTTGTGTTGTGTGTGTGTGTGTGCTTGTTTCTGTGCTTGTGTGTGTGTGTGCTTGTGTGTGTGTGTGCTTGTTTGTGTGTTTGTGCTGTGTGCTTGTGTGTATTTGTGTGTATGTACTTGTGTGTTTTCTTGTGTGTGTGCTTTTTGTGTGTGTGTGTGTGTGTGTGTGTGTGTGTGTGTGTTGTGTATGTGTGTGTTTATATATATATATATATATATATATATATATATATATATATATATATATATATATATAGGTGTATATATATATTTTTTTTCAACAGCCATTCATTCCACTGCAGGACATAGGCCTTTCTCAATTCGTTACTGAGAGGTTATAAAGCAGTACCGTATATGTATATATATATATATATATATATATATATATATATATATATATATATATATATATATATTATATATATATATATATGTGTGTGTGTGTGTGTGTGTGTGTGTGTGTGTGTGTGTGTGTGTGTATGTGTGTGTGTGTGTGTGTGTGTGTGTGTGTGTTTATACATATATATCACAAAACCTAGCCACTAAGTCAGTGCCAGCCTAAGTCAGTGCCGGTCCCAAGCCCTGGTAAATAGAGAGGGTTGGCGTCAGGTAGGGCATCCGACCATAAAAAGATACCTGCTAGAACCTGATTATCATGATGACCCCATATAAGAATAGGATAAAGCTACATACATATTCATACATACATATATATATTTATCTATATTTATATGGAATAAATGGCTATTGAAATATATATATATATATATATATATATATATATATATATATATATATATATATATATATATATATATGTTTATATGTTTATTTTTTCTTTTTTTTTTCTTTTTTTTTAGCCATTCATTCCACTGCAGGACATAAGCCTCTCTCAATTCATTACTGAGAGGTTATATGGCAGTGCCATCATTGCCTGATTGGATGCCCTTCCTAATCAATCGCGGTTTGTGCCACGGTGATGACGTCCCCTACAATACCTGCGTTTGTCTTCTGATGACGATATTTTCTCAGGCTCGAGAAAGCGCAGGTATTTTTACGACTGCCGTGGCAGGGAATTGAAATCTGGACCACGAGCGTCGTAGTCCAGTGATCTAACCACTGGATCATCGCGGCAGTCATAAATATATATATATAATATATATATATATATATATATATATATATGTATATATATATATATAAATATATAAATATGCGTGTAATATATATATAATATATTATATATAATATATAATATATATATATATATATATATATATATATATATATATATATATATATATATATATATATATATATATATATATATAATATATATATAAAACTTTGTCTTGTGTTTTTTGTTTCCAGTCTCGGCCCCCAAATTTCGTTATTTCGTCACGCTACCTTGTAATGGTCTGGCCCTTGGTCTCTTTATATTATCTATAGCCCAGTCTGTTACATTTTTTGTCCATCTGTCGTCCTGTCTCCAATGTATATGACCTGCCCATTGCCATATTTTCTTTTTGATGCTCACAAATATATCTTCTACTTTTGTCTGTTCCCTGATCCACGTTGCCCTCATCCGATCTCTTAGGCTAATTCCCAGGATCAATCTTTCCATCCCTCTCTGGGCACTTTTTAGTTTCCTCTCCAGTAATTTGGTTGTAGTCCATGTTTTTGATCCATAGTTCATAACTGGTAGGACAAATTGGTTAAAGATTTTTTTTTTTTTTAACATAATGGCAAGGAGCCTCTTAGTATGCCAAAGGCGCTCCAGCCTAGGCTGATGCATCACTTAATTTCCTTTTTGCTAGATGTGTTTGTCTGTACGAGTTGTCCTAGGTATATATACTTGTCCACTACCTCTGGCGCTTCACCTTGCCCTTGTATCTGTTCGAACTGAACTCTACTGTTGAACATGATCTTAGTCTTTTTCTTGTTCATCCGAAGTCCGATTTTCAGACTTTCTCTATTCGGATCATCTATTAGTTGCAGCATTTCATTTGCAGATTCACTGAAAGAACAATATCACCTGCATTGATGTTAGTCGCTCTATCTTACTTTTCATTCATGCTTTGTGAATTATTTCTCCTATCTTGATCTTTTCCATTTCGACAAACTGTAATTTTACTGAA